>NC_083871.1:21286145-21589176 GCF_032452875.1 Bos javanicus | reverse complement strand
GTCTTCACTATCATCATGTGGTAGACATTTTCAGTGTAGGTTTCAGTCCAAATCCCACATCTAAATACCATTAACTCCACAAAGAGTATGATCTCACCCTGAGAATAAGGCAAGAAGAGGCAGAAGTAAGGAAAAGGAGATTGCCAGAAAGTCAGGCCAAGGACAAAAATATGAAAAAAAAAAAAAAAGAAGAAGAAGAAGGAAGTGATGGAGAGAAGAAATAATAAACCTTGGGGAGAAAATGCCAAAAGGGTTTTTGTTTTTTTTTTGGTTTTTGGAATCAGTAGGTTGAATCCATAATCAAAACATGCGGCTGCTATTTAGTACTCTAAAGGGCCAGAAGAAAATTTAGCTAAAAATGAATTATTTCTGGACACTTACTATTAATACAGAGTATCAAATTTTCCAGGGGATAGAGCCAAATTAGATGTTCTCTAAGATTTTTTTTTAATTTTTGAGGACTTTTTATACTAAATGTAACACTTTGGGTTTATCATTTTAAAGTACAACATATATTGTAAAAGAGTTTCCTTTTGCTTTAAGCCACATTTTTTCCTGACAAAAAATTGTGCTAACTTTGTCCTTTACCTTATCAATTTAATATTTTTTTATTCAGATAAAGTTTTTATAAACATTACAACTTTAGTGTTACAACTTTCATAAACATTATCAGCCAATGCTTGCAATTTCCCCCGGTATGTCAATGTAGTCAAAACAAACATTTTTAAGGATCTAAAACTGAGGTTAGTTTAATAAATACATATCTAGTGCTATTTCAGAAGAATTGTCCTATTTACAATTATCAGTGTTATTAATATATACTTAGTTGTGTTCAATTAACAGACAAGCTTTTTGTAAAATAACTTCCACTTCTATGTGATTCTACTAGACAAATTTTAAAACTGACTCTTCAGTTCAGTTCAGTCGCTCAGTCATGTCCGACTCTCTGTGACCCCATGAATCGCAGCACGCCAGGTCTCCCTGTCCATCACCAACTCCCAGAGTCCATCCAAACCCATGTCCATCGAGTCAGTGATGGCATCCAACATCTCATTCTCTGTCGTCCCCTTCTCCTCCTGCCCTCAATCTTTCCCAGCATCAGGATCTTTTCCAATGAGTCAGCTCTTCACATCTGATGGCCAAAGTATTGGAGTTTCAGCTTCAGCATCAGTCCTTCCAGTGAACACCCAGGACTGATCTCGTTTAGGATGGACTGTTTGGACCTCCTTGCAGTCCAAGGGACTCTCAAGAGTCTTTTCCAACACCACACGTCAAAAGCATCAATTTTTCGGCGCTCAGCTTTCTTTATAGTCCAACTCTCACATCCATACATGACCACTGGAAAAATAGCCTTGACTAGACAGACCTTTGTTGACAAAGTCATGTCTCTGCTTTTTAATATGCTGTCTAGGTTGGTCATAACTTTCCTTCCAACGAGTAAGCATCTTTTAATTTCATGGCTGCAATCACCATCCGCAGTGATTTTGGAGCCCAGAAAAATAAATCAGCCACTGTTTCCCCATCTATTTGCCATGAAGTGATGGGACCAGATGCCATGATCTTAGTTTTCTGAATGTTGAGCTTTAAGTCAACTTTTTCACTCTCCTCTTTCACTTTCACAATCACTCTAAAATCCAACAAGCTGTGACTTATAAAAGTTTACCAGTTCTCCTAATAAGTCTAGTAGGCAGCATAATTTTTAATGCCAATTTTGTTTCTCTAATACAATAGGTAAAATAATCAAAGAATATGAAATAGCAAATATAAAAGACAACAAATACAAGGGGAACACATTTCAACCTGAAATGATCTATGCTCTGAAAAGCAGAAGACTGATTTTTAAAAAATTGAAAATGATATGAAGAAATGGAAATATGTCCTAAACTCTTAGATTGGAAGAATATTGTTACAGTGTCCATACTCCCCAAAGCACTCCAAAGATTTAATGCAATCCCTATCAAAATTTCCAGGATGTTTTTCACAGAAATAGAATGAATAAATCACAAAAGACGCTGAATTCCCAAACCAATCTTGAGAAAAAAATAACAAGGCTGCACATATCATACTTCCTAGGTTCAGACTACACTACAAAGCTACAGAAATCAAAACAGCATGATGCTGGCACAAAACCACATAGATGAATGGAACAGATAGAGATGCAGAAATAAACCCATGCATCTATGGTCAATTAATCTATGACAAAGGAGGCAAGAATATACAGTAGAAAAAAAAAGACAGTCTCTTCATTAAGTGGTGCTGAAAAAACTGGACAGCTACTCACAAGGCTTCAGATTAGAACATTTTGTCACATTATATACAAAAACAAACTGAAAATGAATTAAAGACCTACATGTAAGATTGGGAACCGTAAAACTCCTAGAAGAAAACATAAGGAGAATGCTCTGACATAAATTGTACCAGAATGTCTTTAGATTTGTCCCCTAAGGCAAAATAAACAAAAGCAAAACTAAACAAATGAGAACTAACTACACTTAAAAGCTTTTACACAGCTAAGGAAATCATCAATAAAATGCACAGGCCATCTATGGAATGCCAGAAAATATTCACAAATGATATGACCAACAAGGGATTAATATCTAAACTATATGAACAGCTCATAAAACCAAATGCCAAAACAAACAACACGACCCCATCAGAAAATGGGCAGAAGACCTAAATGGACATTTTTTTTTCCCAAAGAAGACATATAGGTGGCCAACAGGCACATGAAAGATGCTGAACATCACTAAATAGAGAAATACAAATCAAAACCACAAAGAGGTATCACCTCACACCTGTCAGAATTCTAACAGAGAATATCAAATCTGAGTCCATAGTAGATCCGTTCCTTTAGTGCTAGCCTTGCGCTCTATTGTCATGCTTGTGCATGTTGTCTAACCTTGTGCTCACTTAGTCATGCTGCCTCTGAACCTCTGTAACGAGTGTTGCCTGGAGCCTGCAACATACATTACAGCCTATTCTCCAGGCTCTGACCTTTAAAGGTAAAACACTTCTAGAAATAAAGTAACAACTGCCTTGTTGGAAATTTACAGGAACATTATGATCAGACCCACATGGACAGCTGCAAGAACAGAGGATTCCTGCACCAAGAAGTTTGCAACAACCAGTCACACTCTCTCCCCTTTTAGTATAAAACAAGCCTGAACTACAACTTTGGTAAGATGGTTGTTTGGGACACTAGCCAACCATCTTCTCAGTCTGCTGACTTTGTGAATAAAGTTGCTATTCCTTGCCCTAACGACTTGTCTCTTGATTCACTGGCCTGTCATGCAGCAAACAGTATGAGCTTGGACTCAGTAACACAATGGCTACCATCAAGATATCAAAATTTGGTGAAGATGTAGAAATAAGGGAACCCTAGTACACTGTTGCTGCTGCTAAGTCGCTTCAGTCATGTCCGACTCTGTGCGACCCCATAGACAGCAGCCCATTAGGCTCCTTTGTCCCTGGGATTCTCCAGGCAAGAACACTGGAGTGGGTTGCCTTTTCCTTCTCCAGTGCATGAAAGTAAATAGTGAAAGTGAAGTCGCTGTTGGTAGAAATGTAAATTGATGCGATCACTATGGAAAACAGTATGGAGGTTCCTTAAAAACTACAAATGGACTACCATAAGATCTAGAAATTCCATTCCTGGGTATATATCCAAAGAAAATGAAAACACATTTTCTTTGGATATAATCTGAAAAGATACATGAACCTCAATGTTCATTGTCTACAATTGCCAAGATATGGAAGCAAGCTAAGTGTTCACCAACAGATGAATGCATAAAGATGTGGTGTATAAATATATATACAATGAAATATTACTCAGCCCTTAAAAAATGAAATTCTGCCATTTGCAACAAGAAAAAACCTACAGGGTATTATGCTTGGTAAATAAGTCAGAAAAAGACAAACACTGCATGCTTTCACTTATACATGGAATCTAAAACATAAAATGAACGAAAATAAAATAAAAAATAAAATTAATTAATACAACAAAACAGAAACAGACTCACAGATATAGAGAACAAACTAAAGGTTACCAGGGGAAAGAAGGATGGGGGCAGGTTCCAAACAGGTGTACAGGATGAAGAGATACAAAATACTACAGATAAAACAATAAGCAACAAAGGTACATTGTATAGTACAAGGCAATATATCTATTTTATGACTTTAACTGGAGTCTAATATATAAAAACACTGAATCACTACATTGTAACCTTAAACTAATATTGTAAATGAACTATACTTAAATTTAAAAAACCAGAAGTATAATGTGGTTATCAAGTCTCTATTTATAGATTGTCTGGATTGGAAATCTGTTTTAATTAACATTTTCTTGATGTGAAAATTCAGATTTAGGCTATTTAATAATTTTACAAAAAACAAACACAGTTCAACCAAATGACCAGACGTCATTTTCTAAGCATTAAATTACTTGACATAAATGTGTGTCTATGTTTTATAAGTGACAGTATTATTATTGGTAAGGATATAATTTAAGAAAGATGGGAATATAAACTGTCACAAGTTTACCAGAAGAAACAGACAATACTAGTAAATATCAGAAATGTGCACATATATTTTGAATTAACAATTCTACTACTAAGAAAGTTTAATTAATAATGATATTAAAGTGAAAGTCGCTCAGTCGTGTCTGACTCTTTGCAAACCCATGGACTATAGTATAATCCATGAAATTCTCCAGGCCAGAATACTGAAATGGGTAGTCTTTCTCTTCTTTACCAACTGAGCTATCAGGGAAGCCAATGATATTAAACACATCATTTAAAAATTACAATGTACTGTCAGTATTCTCTTATGAGTCTTAACAACTGGATCATCAGGGAAATCCCAGTTAGTTACTCTTGAATACTGCCATCTTACCTTGTCCAATGCCAAAATATAGATCCTGATTAACTTCATTTTTATTAGTGATATCCAAACTTTTACATATTGATTCTTATTATAAAAATTGAATCTGAGTAATTAGTCTTACTGCTTCCTGGGTAGCTCAGTGACTAAGCACACACACACAATTAGTTTTAGTAAGTACAGAAGAGGAGATAATAAGAGAAATATGCATTTATTACTTCAAAAACTATTTTGAGAATAATCAAAACCAAATGATTTTCCTCAGTGGGGGGAAAAACATATAGTTTGGTTATACTACCTATGAAAAGCAGTTTTCCTATAATATGAAGAATCTTGAAACTTCTCAAAGATATAGAACAAATTCAAGGGTCTAGATCTGTATATACAACTAAATGAATGTCATTGAGTAGTTTCTCTGTTGCTGAAGTGCATGACACGGTTTAAGATCCTAAAATCTCACTTTTTTCCCAGAAAGTTACAAGTGCTCGAACATGTACAATTTCAGCTGTGTGCTTAGTCATGTCCACTCTTTGCGACCCCATGGACTATAGTCCCCCAGGTCCTCTGTTCATGGGGATTTCCAGGAAAGAATACTGGAGTGGGTTGCCATGCTCTCCTTCAGAGGATCTTCCCAATTCAGGGACTGAACCCAGGTCTTCCACATTGCGGTCAGATTCTTTACCATCTGAGCCAACAGGGAAGCCTAGAATACTGGAGTGGGTAACCTATCCCTTCTCCAGGGGAACTTCCCAACCCAGGAATTGAACTGGGGTCTCTTGCATTGCAGGTGGATTCTTTACCAGCTGAGCTACCCAGGAAGCAGCGTCACACAAAAGCATGTGTGCACACATGCGCGTGCACACACACACACACAATCTTTTACAGATTTTGATGAAAGATTTTTCTTTCTTCATCACAAACACAAGAGCCCAAGGTCATTAAAACATTTATCTTCTAGATCACATACTGTTAGAGCAAGAAAAATATTGATAACACAGAAATAGTACACAATATTTATTTGAAGTTTTGAGCATTTGTTTTTGAATAAAAATGTATAAACTGTCCAATGGTTTACTAAGGTACTGAGTAATAAAGAAGACAATGAACAAATTGGGGTACTAAGAGGAACAATGAATGCCTCTCTGAAGTTTAATCTGGAATGAAACTTAAGTTAAATAGATTTAACTATCTACCCATTGCTTTTCCTCACACAAAGGTGAAAATCTTGGCCAATGAAACTGAACTGAAAGACTTTTTCTATCAACTGATGAAAATGGAATTTGAGTTTCAACTCCTTGTCCCCAATAATACCCTGCTACTCATTTTGATACCGAGAAAACTATGTATGTCTTCTAACAATTAAGTATTACAGAATATTCCTTCTGATTATCACACCCATTCACCAAAACAGAATCTTATACAGAGAATGTGAGGTCTGTATTTTACTGACTTCAGAGGAGCAGTTGATAATGCTGATCACAATCATCTTTTTTAAAAAGGTTATCAGCACATCCATACACTATGCAATTTTACAAATTGGCATCTTACCAGGGTCCTACCCTCATTACCATCCTTCTTAGGGTCCTATATAAATCCTGGAACAAGGTCACCTTTTGAGATATTTTCCCACGATATCTTCTTTCTCCTAGTCCATCTCCATTCCCATAGGCTGCTTGAGTTGTTTCCTTTACTCACCTTTTATTCCTTTTCCATGACTTCTGACACCCACAACCCCAAATTGGGCCAAACTTCACACGATGAGGGCACATCCTTTACAATACTGCCTTTACTTCAGACACCAGACCCAAGTTTCAGGTCCCCAGGCCACATATACTTCTGACCAGCTAGCTACAAATTTGGAGGTATCCACTACTCTCTTTGAAGAAGGCAATGGCACCCCACTCCAGGACTCTTGCCTTGAATATCCCATGGACAGAGGACTACCCCCTGGTAGTCCATGGGGTTGCTAAGAGTCGGACAGGACTGAGCGACATCACTTTCACTTTTCACTTTTCACTTTCATGCATTGGAGAAGGAAATGGCAACCCACTCCAGTTTTCTTGCCTGGAGAATCCCAGGGACGGGGGAGCCTTGTGGGCTGCCATCTATGGGGTCACACAGAGTCAGACATGACTGAAGCGACTTAGCAGCAGCAACTACTTTCTTAACAATGAAAATTCACTATAGCAACTCAGAGAATTCTGGAAAGTCTATATTTACAATTGCCATTAAAATGTACAGCAAACAGATTGCCGTTAAAACATACAGCAAAAGGATACAAATTAGAATCAGCCAAGAGATACATAGGAGGAGGAGAGGGAATATCTTGAAGACAAATTTTCCACTGTCCTTCTCTTGTGGAGTCAGGATGTGCGTGTCACTCTCCTGGCACATCAGTGTGTGACAATATAGAATATTGCCAACTAGTGAAGGTCATCTAAACTTCAGTGTCCAGAATTTTGGGGGGAGTTTTATTACCCGGGTATAATTAATTGAATCATTGGTGCAAGGTTCGATTTCCAGAGGTTGGGTTAATATCTTGAAGCTCAAAGCTCTAACCGTCTAATCATGTGGGTGGTCTTTCTGGTTTGGCTGGGCTCCATCCCGAGTCACCTCGTTTGCATAAATCACCTAAGGGCCCACGACAAGTCACTAAATTAGCATAAACTCTCAGGGCCCAGCAGGAATAACAAAAATACTACCATCACTCAAGAATCTAAAGGATTTACAGTTGCTACCTCTAGGAGCCAGGGACCTAAGGGAGCCAAATAATTATTACACAGGATCCTCTGGTGACCCTTGAAATGCTTGTTTCCCAGGACTGAATGAATGGAAAAGACACTAGTCTTCATAATCTTCGTGTGAGAATCATTCTGCCTTTCTCATCATCATCAGGAGACTGAGAGCTCATCCTGTAAAATGAATTTTGCCGTCCTCTTTAGACAGATGTCTCCCACCTCTCTGTATCAAGATGGACCCTCTTCTGTCTTCCAAATCAGTTCTCAAAAACAGTGGTGCCTGAATCAGCAGTAACAATATCACCTCAGAGTGGGTTAGAAATATAAGTTCTCAAGCCCCAGTCAATACATACTAAATCAGAAACTCTGGGGTTGTGCCAAGTAATCTTCATTTTAACAAATCATACAGGTAATTCTGGTTAAGTATAAACATTTGAGAAATGCCACTCTAGATCTGTACTCTAGGGCCGTTTTCGATGTCCAGACACCTCAAACCCAACCAGTAGCAAATTATAACTATCTTTCCTCTCAGAGCATTTTTCCACTCCTATTTTCCCTGTTTCATGAAATAGCACCACTAATTCATTTACTGAGCAAGTATTTGTTTTTATTCAGTGCTTATTACATATTAGCAAGGACAGTCTCTATCCTCATGGAGCTCACCACCTAGTAGAGGTAAGACAAGGTTGTGAAAGTGAAAGTCATTCAGTTGTGTCTGACTCTTTGTGACCCCATGGACTATACAGTCCATGGAATTCTCCAGGCCAGAATACTGGAGTGGGTAGCCTTTCCCTTCTCCAGGGGATCTTCCAAAGCCAGGGATTGAATCCAGGTCCCCTGCATTGCAGGTGGATTCTATACCAGCGGAGCCACAAGGGCAGCCCAAGAATACTGGAGTGGGTAGCCTATCCCCTCTACAGGGGATGTTACTGACCCAGGAATCAAACCAGCATCTCCTGCATTGCAGGCGGATTCTTTATCAACTGAGCTATCAGGGAAGCCCTGGGTAGTGTAAGTGTTCTCGCCTTGGGAGAGATATCAAGTACTACTATTGGAGGACTCAGAGGATTTTCCAGAGGAAGAGAGATTTAAACCAACACAGATGGCAAAGAATTATCTAGAGGATTAAAGAAAGAAGAGCACCAGACAGAGGAAACCACATGTATAAACACTTAAGATTAGACCAACTGTGACATATTTCAGGAGCTGAAGAGAGGCCCTTCTGGCTAAAGCATTTTGAGTGGGAGAAAGAGAAACAGATGAGGATTGATATTTCATCTAGAGAGAGACTGTGCTTAACCTTGCAGGCCTGTAAAGGATTTTGGTCTTTAAGAGCAAAAGTGAAGAGTTATGAATAGAGACAGGTATGACTGGATTTTTTAAAAGGTCACTCTGGGAAAGGTGAGCTGATTGAAGAGAGGGAAATATGGGAGCTACCCCTCCAGTCACTCATAGACACAAGGGAGAAGCTTAGAATAGGAGAGGGCAAGGACTAGAGAGACAGACCTACTTAGAAAACACTTGGTTCTTCTCATTAAACCACTCTTACTAGGCCTTCCGTAGGGGTTCAGTGGTTAAGACTGCTGTGCTTCCCCTGCAGGGGGTATAGAATCAGTGCCTGGTTGGAGAACTAATATCCTGTATGCCACGGGGCCAAACAACTGTTATCCTTGATCCTTCTCCTATTCTTTTATATCAAACCAATCTTACAGTTATGCCATTTTGATAACTTAATATTCTTTTATATCTAATTTTCTAATTCAAACAGCTATATCCTAGGCTAGCTTCGATCTTACAGTCACCATCTAACATAACAACTTTCAAGGCCATACAGCAAGAGATCTCAGTAATATGTTTCTATCCTATCACCCCCAGGTTCGAATGTTTTTATTTTTGCTAGGAGGAGAATCAAGTCCCAGTTGTGTAACATGGCTTAAAGGCCTTCATACAACTCAATGCAGCTCATTAAGCCACATCTTTTAATACATCGTACCTCTAACTCTATATCCTAGCCATATTGAATAGTCCTAAACTCCTCCTCTCAAAATAGGTTTTCTTCCCACCCTCCGCCTGGACACTGCCCTACAACCACCCATAGATACGTCACACCTCACCCCCAACGTGCAAACTAGATAACTCCTGCTCAAGCTTTAGTTCTTGATATAGATGTGACCTTCTGCCCCTGGAATCTTTCCATGGCCTCTGGATAGGGTATAGTTGCTCATCCTTTGTTCTCTAAACACTAGATAGCTCTGCTGCTGCTGCTAAGTCGCTTCAGTCGTGTCCGACTCTGTGCGACCCCATAGACAGCAGCCCACCAAGCTCCCCCGTCCCTGGGATTCTCCAGGCAAGAACATTGGAGTGGGTTGCATTTCTTTCTCCACTAGATAGGTCTACTGTGTGATTTATCACACTAAGGGATGATACCTATCTACTAGTATATTTCTCCCACTAGCTTCTTGAATTTAGGGAATATATTTTATTCCTTATTATGGGTGATATGCCTTGATACATAGCAAACTCACAATTTGTTGTTGCTGTTTAGTTGCTCAGTTGTGTCCAGCTCTTTTGCAACCCTATGGACTGTAGCCCGCCAGGCTCCTCTATCCATGAGATTCTCCAGACAAGAATAGTGGAGTGGGTTGCCATTTCCTTCTCCAGAGGATCTTCCCAACCCAGGGATCAAACCTGAGTCTCCTGTATTGGCAGGCGGATTTTTTACCATTGAGCCACCAGGGAAGCCCCAAACTCACAATAAATACAGGTAAATGATTAGCCATGTCATTAAGCCCTAAATTTAGTTACAACTTTGCATTTCAACAACTTTGTAATTTTAGTTAATTTGCTATCCTTGAGAATTCTGACCTCTCCATCTTCAAAATCTAGATAAGACCCTGACTTAAAACTAAGAGTTATTACAAATAATGGACATGGTTTTTAAACTGCAAATGTATCAATTAAGATGATCTGCTTATATTTAACTTCGTAGTACATTAATTTCCTCTTCAATAAAATAAGGAGAGTTTGACTAGAACTGGTTTTTAATAGGCGCTCAATAGACATTGAATAACTGACTAAATGAATGGATAAATACCAAATATTCCATAATTATATGGTTCTTTGTCAAAAACTTTGTACCTAGTTATTTCTTGAACCCTTTAGGAAACTCTACTCTTGAAGCCTTGTCCCTCTCAAAATCCTTGATTGTTGTGAGTATTATTCATTTTCACTATAATTTATACAACCTCAAAAAAGAAAATTAATATCCTTACATTTCTGCTAAGAGTGAGTCTCTGGTTAGGAAAGCAAAGCAAAATAACTATGCAGAAATAGTCATTCTCGGTTTTTTTTTTTGCTTTCTCCATTAAAAAAGTTCACTTCCTACACATCCATACCTTACCTTTGTCATACCTTTCAGTATTCCTTTAGAAATAACTTACCCTACGTAAAATAATGTAATCTCTCTCTACAACTAGTGTCACACAGGAAACAGTAAGCAAAAATTGCATTTCAAAAGACTTTTCAAAACATAGGATCTAAAACAAGAATTTAAGAACAGTTTAGCTGACCCCACTGTGTTTCTTCTATAAAGTTAGTTTAAATATTAATTTAGCATGTAAGCATTAAGTATCAAGTCAGAAGGAGAGCCCCTGATACTTTCATCAATGCTTCCCTCCTCCCATTGTGACCTCTGGTCAACCCAGAGTCACTGATTTCCTAGAGCAGTAATGGAAGGTGACATCATATATGCCTCACGAGCTTCTTTAATCTCTGCTCATCTGTGCAAGTAAATCTACTTCTCAGAAACTTTGTTCACAATTAAAACCTAGTTGCCAGTTTTCCTCTTCCCAGAGAAAAGCCTTTAAGCACTTGGTGATGGCCACATGTTCATCATTATGTTAATTTACATGTTACATGGTATATGTTAACCTTTTAAACCAGCTCTATATCTATTTCATATAAGATACATTTGATGTTTATTTTATGTGTAAACTATAAATGTGAATTCTCATCAACTTCAAGAGGCTCTGAAAAATAGAAAGAAGGGGAGAGAGAGTGAGAGAGGATGGTCTTCAGAGACAGAAGATTCCAAACATCAGTAATTTCTTAAAATAAGATTATGTATCAGGAACATATTTTCTCTTTAATTATGAATATTTTAAATCAGAGGTTTATTAAGATTCTCAAAATCCTACAGGAGAATCTGAACATGTCTCTTCTCTTTGAGTCTAGATTAGAAGTCTAACTCATGTGTATGAAAAGATGACCCCATTAAAATTTCCCCCAACTTTCTCCTGGGTGGCTCAGATTCATAACCTAGTGAAGCCCCAAGTATAAGAAAAAGAATTCTGAATAATGTGCAACAGAAAAAAGCAAACTGTAGACAGTTATTATTTACATTCAGGGTATCCTGTGAATGAAATCCTTAATCTGCGTGCAAGCTGTTTCAGCGTATCTCTTTGTGACTTGATGGACTGTAGCCTGCCAGGCTCCTCTGTCCATGGGATTCTCCAGGCAAGAATACTGAAATGGATTGTTATGCCCTCCTCCAGGGGATCTTCCTGACCCAGAGATCAAAACTGCAGCTCCTGCATTGCAGGAGAGTCTTTACTGCTGAGCCACTAGAGAAGCCCATCCATAATCTAGTAAATATTTATTCATCTGCATTCTGAGAACTCATGTTTTCATGGCAGATCTCAATTTAATTTAAAGTTACTATGATGCCTATCAATATTAACTCCATTTAAGATTTACCATTCTAAGAAGGTGTCCGTATGTGCTTAGTCACTCAGTCGTGTCCCACTCTTTGCAACCCCATGGACTGTAGCCCTCCAGGCTCCTCTGTCTACGGGATTCTGCAGGCAAGAGTACTGGAGTGGGTTGCCATGTCCTTCCCAACCTAGGGATCAAACCCACGTCTTCCTCATTGCAGATGGATTCTTTACTGTCTGGGCCACCAGGGAAGCCCAATAATGGCAAAGGTGGGGCTAAGAGGAGCTCAGGGCAATCTGGGGACTCTCGAGAGCACTGGACCTCCCACTGCATCCCTCTGCACTTACAGAACCGAGTCTTGCTTGGCCCTGCAAACCCATCAGTCTTAAACCAGAACACAGGGCTGGCAGGATTTCCTATGGATCAGACTTTGTGTACTTCTGCTACCACGCAAACTCACCTGCTTACTCCAGTCTGCTTGTCTGAATGTCATGCCCTAACCTTTCCTTTACGCTACGTTTGAGTGCCAGTCCCTGCCTCAGCACCTTGTTCTTGGAATCGGTTACTGCCTCTGCTGGCTTTCCAGCTTACCGCTGCCAAGCCAAGTGAGTCCCTGCTTGTACAATCTGATTACACCTTTGTTTGGGTGGCATACCTGGGCTGAACATATGGAAAATGATGATAATGGGCATGATAGTAATTAATACTTGTAATTGCTTCCAATTTTTTGCTTAAATTCTTTTTTAAGAATTAAGGAGGAGTCTGTTTACAGGATAAGAAAAACAGCAGAATCAGATACCATTCTGATGTAGGAGCTCTTACATAAGAAGGAGACCCTATAAAATCTTAAATCCCTACAATGAAAAGAATTTGGAGCACCTTGAAGTATGTACCTTAAGACTGCATTGGATGTTATTTGCACTTGAGGTATTTTAATGCTCCAAGTGAGAGCTGAAATGTCAACATATTTATCAAGCCAGTCTGAACTATTTATTTTCTTAGGAGAAATAGCTGTAAGTGGAGGCTTTTCAGAATACTGTCATTTATAAGGTACCCACTTACAACCTGGGACTCCAGATCTCTCTTCCTTATATGTTTTGCCCATCCTCTCCCATAACTATTGGTGTTGGTTTGTCAGGGGTTTTAGACTCTATTGTGCATTGGTTTGAATCACCTGGGCCTCAACCCCAGAGATACTGACTTAATCCTAGGCATTAAGAACTTTTTCAAACTGCCTGGTGATCCAAGGTCATCAATCTCTACTGCAGTGCTTCTCCAACTGTGGTCAATAATACCACAATATCAATACACAATACCAATACCAGCATATTGGCAATACCTGGGAGTTCCCTACATGTGTGAATGCTCTGACTACTGTTCACACATACTACTCAGTCCACATAGCTGCAGTTCAGCAATGTATGTGTTTATAAATAGCTTTGAGATTTAATGTCATACAACTCACCCATTAAAGTATACAATTCAATGGCTTTCAGTGTGTACAAAGTTGCACAATTTTTAATCACAATTTTAGAACTTTTGCATCATCTGAAAAAAACACCCTGTTGGCCCTAAATCACAACCCCTCAAAATCCCTTCATCGTCCTACCTCTTACCAGCCACAAATGTATTTCTTGACTAACAGATTTATATTTTCTGGACATTTATTATAAATAGAATCTGACAATATGTCACCCCCCGTGACTTCTTTCATTAAGCATGTTTCCAAGGTTCATTCTTGTTGCAGCATGCATCTGAGCTTCATTTCCTTTTATTGTTTAATATTCCATTTATGGATATACCACATTTAATTTATCCATTCATCAGCCGATGGACAACTGGACTGTTTCCATTTTGGGGCTATTATGAGTAATGCTGCTTTGAACATTCATGTGCAAATTTTTGTATGGATACATATTTTCTTCTTCCTTTAGTATACATATCTTGGAGTAGACTTGCTGGATCATATGGTAAATGTTTAATCTTCTGAGGAAATGTCAGACTCTTTCCCAAAGAAGCTATAGCATTTTACATTTCCACCAGAAGTGTAGGAGGGCTCTCACTTCTCCACATCACTGCTGATACTTCTTATCTGACTTTGATTCTGGACATCCTAGTGGGTGTGAAATGGTATCTCACTGTGTTTTGATTAGCATTACCGTGATGGATAATGATGCTGAATATTTTTTCATGTGATCTTTGGTTATTTGTGTTTCTTCTCTGGAGAAATGTTTATTCAAGCTCTTTGTCCATTTTTTAATTGGGTTGCATTTTAGTGAGTTCTGTTTATTCTAGCCACAAGCCTCTTATTAGGTATAAATTTATTAGATATAATTAGACTTGCAAAATGTTTCCCATTCTATGGATTCTCAACTTTATTTATAGTGTTCTCTGAAGCATAAATGTTTTTAATTTTTATATTATTCAGCTTCTCTTTTTTCTTTTATTGTTTATGCTTTTGGGATCCTAAGGAACTACTGCTTAACACAATGTCAAAAAGATTTATGCCTAAGGTTTATTCTAAGTGTTTTTACAATTTCAGCTCATTTCATTTATTTTGATTTATTTTTATATATAATGTGAAATAGGGCTCCAGCTTCACTCTTTTGCATGTGAATATCTAGTTGTCTCAGCCCGAGTTGTTGAACAATTTGTGTTTCATTAAGCCTTACAGGGAATTTTGATACCTGCTTAACTTTGAGGACTACTGTACAAAGTATCAGAGAAGGAAATGGCAACCCACTCCAGTGTTATTGCCTGGAGCCTCCCAGGGACGGGGGAGCCTGGTGGGCTGGCGTTCATGGGGTCGCACAGAGTCAGACATGACTGAAGTGACTTAGCAGCAGCAGCAGCACAATGTATGCTAATTCTTCTCTTTAATTACTGTGAGACTCCTCTAAGCATGGCATATAGGATGTTCTATTAGAGAAAATTATCAATTCTCTCATCAGAATCATATAGATCAGTTAAGTGTAACACTGTAACCATACATCCATAGGTAGGAAAAGAATCAAATCTGATGTATTAGTTCAGAATCTGTTTTCAAAGCTAGACAAAAAAAAAAATTTATACTTTGCCATATTTTGAGTATCATGTGTTTTCCAGATTTGACTAGCAATTTGCATAGCAATTCGCTATCCAACTGACTCTGTTAAGAAACATTCAATATCGGTTGCATACTCTGCATGAGCCAAACTATCCTGTGAGCCCACTGCAAGACTGCTCATGCACGAAGGTTGGACACGTGCACAAATCCAATTAGTTGCCCTCCACCCTACTTCTTTTTCAAAGGGAAATGGAAAGGGTCTATTTGGTAACAAAAGAGATTGTTTTTGACATGATGAGGATCAAGTATTTTCCCAAGCCAGCTCTGGAAAAGTTTTAGTTGTGCCCAACTGAAAGTGAATTGTTTAAACTTAAACATGGCCGTTGTGAAAGCCATCTGTCAGGCAAGTGAGCTTTTCTTGAAAACACCGTTTCATGTTTGCTACCATCTTTAGCAGGGTGGGGAGCTTCATTTGGCTTATACAGCTTTGGAGAAGGTACCTTGTCCCATGTCTTTCAATATTGGTACCACCAAAGTAAAGTCATTACACTGAAGGCTCAGAATTATTTTAATCTAATTAAATTTTAGGCAAAGTCCTTAATCACAACTAGTAGATAGGCATATAAACTATAAAAAATAGTTAATATAGAGGGCTATATATTTCTGGCATTGAACTCATCTTTTTGACGCAGTAGGTATTTTTCCACCATTTTACAAGTGAAGCACTGCAATTTACCCATGGTCACCCAACTATAGTGTGATGAAGATTTGAACAAAGGTTCTTCAGACTCCAAAGACCAAGTTCTTCACACTAACCTGCCTAACTTCACATATGTGCATATATGTGCAATTAAACTATACAAAGGTTAAAGTCAAATATGTCTATTTTAGATTATATACAGGGTCTTCTTACAAATTCATTATTTGATGTGATATGCTCTATAAATATGGCTTCCATTCCAGCGTTAGTCACTCAGCTATGTCCAACTCCTTGTGACTCTATAGACTATAGCCCGCCATACTTCTCTGTCCATGGAATTCTCCAGGCAAGGATACTGAAGTGGGTTGCCATTTCCTTCTACAGGGGATCTTCCCAACACAGGGACAGAACCCAGGTCTCCTGCATTGCAGCCGAATTCTTTATCATCTGATCCACCAGAGTTCTAGGGATACAATTAATAAGCAAATATAGGGGGACAGTTTTAATCCTTGAGCTCAAAATTATAATGATAGAAAAGGAGTTTATAATGATAGAATGAAAGAAATGCCTGGCTTCCATCTGGACAGAAGGTCAACACATACCCCATTTATTTATCTAGAACAGTTGGTTTACGTCTTTTGTCCAGCATAATTATTAATAGCATCTCTTTTACTCTCAAGAATTTCCCATTTTATACAATAAATTATGTGGTCACTTCATGGCTGGCACAAGCTACTCATCAAGGCACAGCCCTTCTCCAGGAAACTACTTAGAACTACGACTCAGGGTATCAGAAATGTGTGCCTGTTTAATTCCTTTCCTCCTACCAGCTTACCATAGAATGAAAAACATACCATTAGAACCATCTCTTCAAGACACTGTATCTTCAGGTGACCTGTATTGGACAATAACATGGAATAGAATCTGTTGCCAGGCCCTATTCCATCAATGGGGATTACTTATCTGAATATCAAACTATGAAAACTGAGGAATAGGATTAGTGGCTGAAATGGCATGAAGCATGGGTATTTACTTGAGGGGAGCAAAAGACTTTTCCATGAGCCTCCCTGTTAGTTCTCCATTAGCTAAAAAGAAACCTTAGTTTGTGAAGAAAAAATGATGATGGGAGAAAACAACGTGAATCTAGCTTACCGAATGTCAAGACTACGGTGTTTCTTAAATGTAACTCTGGAAGCCAGCACTGCCTCTGCAGTATTGCAGGTTCGTGGATAAATTTAACAAGTGACAGTGTCTTTCTTCAAAAAGTGTCAAATGAATTAAAATAGAAATATGGATGGCTGAGTCCCTTTGCTGTCCACCTGAAACTATCACATTGTTAATCAGCTACACTCTAATATAAAATACATAGTTGAAAAAAATAGAAATAATACTGATACAAGACTCCAAAGGGATGTAGGGTAGACGTGGATCTCAGGAGGTTCAATTCTAAAGTTAGCTGAGATGTTGGGGAATCCTGTCACATGGGAAATATTAGGCAGCAAGCTGGCAGGATGTAGGCAGTCCCAGGCTGCTGTTGCTCCAGGGCTTCATTCATAAAGAGGACAACGCAAAGTGAGATGTTAGGAGAGAACACACTGGGGAAGCCTCTACACAAAGGCCTCGGGCTCAGCCCTGGATTTCAGGTCTGGTTGGCAGCAAAGGAGGCACAGAATGATCAGGCCCCCACACAGAGAATCTGGGAATATGTTTTGTCTCCACCGTGCTCTCGGAGAAGGCAATGGCAACTCACTCCAGTACTCTTGCCTGGAAAATCCATGGGCGGATGAGCCTGGTAGGCTGCAGTCCATGGGGTCATGAAGAGTTGGACACGACTGAAGCAACTTAGCAGCAGCAGCAGCAGCAGCAGCACCTTGCTCTGGCCAGGGTGTGCTACCTGGGTCTGTGGGTGGTTTTAGAGCTAATGACTGAGGAGCCCCAAAACAGAGAAAAGCAGGGAGACTGACATATGAGCCACACGAAGGTTTGGGTTCTCCCTTGATCTCAGAGATGGTTACAGTACAGCATAAAGGTTCAGTCTTGTTCCAGTGATCATAATCACTGCAAAACCCACTATGTTACATTGAAGTTATCAACATAAAATGATATGTTTTTCTATGGCATTTAAGATGGGGTACCAGATAGGATATGTTAAGAGACTAGCAGAAAAAAATAAGATTAATTTAAAATTAATCTTTTAAAAATTCAACTCAACTGGAAGCCTCAGAATAGTAAAGTGGAGAGGTACAGACAAAGATCCAGAAATCCACCCTCCATGACATTCCCAACTACAGTCATTTGAACTACATATAAACCCCACTAAATGCCACCATACAACACAGCACTTTTCATTTCTGACAATTTCAGTTATTAACATATTTTCCTTTATTGAAGGGAAATCTACCTCCTTGTAAGTCAGGATAGTTTACAAGGCATTCCTTTCCTTCCTTGGATCAAATAGTGCAAATATATCAAGTTATAGGCTTATCTGATTGACCTACACTGTATTTAAGGTTTACCACAGCACTGTTTTAACTGAGTATTTTCTGTATGCTTTAAAAGTGCTCTTAAAAAACTATTATCTTCAAATTCTACATGTAAATTAATGATGACAAAAGAGTATTTTATTTTATAAAATTATTAGCCAACTCTTGCTCCAAAGCCAGAATGGTTTTAATAGAGCACAATATTGGAATCAATCAGTGGTTATAGCTATATTTCTAAACTCAATCTAGCTATTTGAACATTTAAACCTACATCCCTTTGGAGTTTAGTATCAGCATCATACCTCCTGATACTGAGAATTACCTCAACTACATCTCAATGTATTGGCTTTTTTGGGCACTATTTTCAAACCCAACTGCCTGTATCAGCAACCAAACCCTAGTCCTGTGCCCTATTAAGTGAGTATGTTGCTCCCCATAATCAAGGACCCCTTCTTCTTCTTGTTCTGCTCTATGGCAAGATAACTGATACGAGATTTGTAAAATACAACATGTCTTACTTGAAAGTCTAATATGTTCAGGCCAAAAATTACGAGGACATAACTCAGTGATATGCAGAATTTACTGTACAAACATTGTTATCTGATGATTATTCACAAAGGGTACTATTTTAGATGGTAAATCAGATAGAATATGCTAATGTATGTCAATGTAGTCCACTTCATGCAAACTCATGTGAAATTAATGCAATAAAAGGAATAATAATGAATACTTCTATAGTATAAAATAATATAAAACATGACAAAAGAAGGAATCGTATAATAAATTAATAGAACTGCCTTAGGATCCAGCAATCCCACTGCTGGGCATACACACTGAGGAAACCAGAAGGGAAAGAGACACGTGTACCCCAATGTTCATCGCAGCACTGTTTATAATAGCCAGGACATGGAAGCAACCTAGATGTCCATCAGCAGATGAATGGATAAGAAAGCTATGGTACATATACACAATGGAGTATTACTCAGCCATTAAAAAGAACGCATTTGAATCAGTTCCAATGAGGTGGATGAAACTGGAGCCTATTATACAGAGTGAAGTAAGCCAGAAAGAAAAACACCAATACAGTATACTAATGCATATATATGGAATTTAGAAAGATGGTAACAATAACCCTGTGTACGAGACAGCAAAAGAGACACTGATGTATAGAACAGTCTTATGGACTCTGTGGGAGAGGGAGAGGGTGGGAAGATTTGGGAGAATGGCATTGAAACATGTAAAATATCATGTAAGAAATGAGTCGCCAGTCCAGGTTCGATGCACGATACTGGATGCTTGGGGCTAGTGCACTGGGACGACCCAGAGGGATGGTATGGGGAGGGAGGAGTGAGGAGGATTCAGGATGGGGAACACATGTATACCTGTGGCGGATTCATTTTGATATTTGGCAAAACTAATACAATTATGTAAAGTTTAAAAATAAAATAAAATTTAAAAAAAAAGAAAAATAAAACAATAAACCAAAAATATTCTATAATTGTTTTTAAAATGTGGAAGGAAGATGTCAAAAACAATTCAATCACAGACACATATAAATTATTTGTAGTCCTTGCTTGATTGGAACTATTTCAGGTGTGCTGATCAATAAGTAAAAGTAAATTATGTGAATTGTCTACTTATACATACCATAGTGTTTGAATGAGTTTTGATAAAATGAAAGAGGTACATAATCATAATGGTCCCCGGCTTGTTTTTTGTTTTTTTTTTTTTTTTAAGTATACAACTTTAGAATGAAGAGAATAATTTAAAAAAAAAATATTTAAAATAAATAAATTCAGTATCAGGTTTTTTATTGGACTATTATTAAAGAAACTATTAAGTGCTTTAGATTTGGAGAAGTAATTGACTAAGCGGTTCATTCAAAATGTCAGTTTTTATTCCTTTCCTATAATATATTTTGATAAACAAGGCCAAAGTGGAAGCCACATAATCCACCAAATCTTAATTTCCAGGATCAAATGTATCCTATGATGTTTTGGTGATACTTGTGGGGAAGGGTACTGGTGTTTTTTCTCAAGCAGTGTGGTGACAGTACTGCCTACTCAAATCTATCTACACATTTGTGTTTTCATTACCTCCAGGAAAGATGCCTTACTCTCGCCTCCTGTCTGGGCATTATCTGTATGAAGTCAGCCATCCTACTGTCTCAAATAAATCCATAGATCTATGATAAAAAATAGAAATTAATTTCCTTTTAGAGGACTGGTGACTTTATTTGGATGTACTAATTAAGCTATTTTTCCATCTCTGAATCGAATTTTAACAACCAATAGCTGACTTCAAGAGCAGTTTCTCTATTTAGAAAACCAGTTTCCTAATATATTCCTAGAGAAATATTACATATTGTTCTCCACCTTAGTTAAGGGCTGTCAGAGCTCAGCCTGTGTTGGAGAAGAATTGTATACACACGGTACCAGAAAGTTAGTGTCATAAATCTGTTCGTGCTTCCTGAGAGCCAAGAGACATAAAGATGATCTATCTTAACAGAGCTTCAACACAACAGCATGACTAGTTTATTAATCATTTGCCTTGAAAATTAGGTCAAGTTATCTGATTTCCCGCTTTGAAAATGTCAAACTTTTCTTCTCAAATGCAGCCAACCCGAAATTACCCAGAAGGGGTTATAGCACTGGGCTTGGCTCTTTTCGAGACAAGTTAGGGCAGACTCGTGAGATTCCAGGAAACCCTCCTTTGACACTCCACCTTGCCCTCCTTGTTGATAATTTGGAAGAGATCATAAGCCTTTATTCTTCCCATATTATTCAGCCATTAAAGAGAATGAAATGATGTCATTTGCAGTAACATGGATGGACCTAGAGATTGTCATACTGAGTGAAGCAAATTACAGAGAAGGAGAAATAGTGTATGACATCCCTTATATGTGACATCCCTTATTGTATGACATCCCTTACGTGATACAAATGAATTTACTTAGAGAACAGAAGGAGACTCACAGACTTATAGAATGAAATTATGGTTGCCAGGGGCAAGTGATAGATTGGGAGACATATGTACACACTGCTATATTTAAAACATAACCAACAAGGACCAACTGTGTAGCACATGGAACTCTGCTCAATGTTATGTAGCAGCCTGGATGCAAGCTGGGCTTGGGGAGAATGGATACATGCATCTGTATGGCTGGGTCCCTTTACTGTTCATCTGAAACTATCACAACATTGTTAATCAGCTATACCCTAATAAAATAAAAGTTTCTTTAAAAAGCCTTTATTCCTCCCAAAGCCATGGGGCCCTTCACTATGCACTCCAGCCATTTCAGAAGTGAGCCTTTGACTTACAATCAGAAAAAAAGGTACATACTTTCATCTTCATAGATCCTCCCCATGCCAAAGTCCTTTTCATCAAATAGGAAAAATTTTATACTCATCTCTGATTAAGATTTTTCCTATTCTTTCACTTTCCGTCATTCCTTTAAATTCACCTATTGAAGTCTTTAACTTCCTTCCAAGAGTCACATGAATTTTCTCCTCCACACTTTCCTTGCTTTATTTCGTTTTTCTTTCTCTTGTCACATCTCTACCTTTTCCTGTTTAAAAAGGAGACCTCTTGTTATGTGCCAGTATTTGACTTACATTAATAACATATTCCTTTATAACACTCTTTAGAAACTGTGGAATCCTCTTTCAGTATTAACACGAGTTCTTGTGTTGTATTTTCCCATCCAACCTTGTCTAATGTTACCAGGCTGATTTTTGCACAACTGAGGTCTGTCCTAAGACGTATTCATAGGAACAGTTAACAATGTAGCACTTATTATGAGCAATACAGGATTCTGACTGTTGTGCATATATTACCATATGCAATCACGTAGAAGCCTATGAATTGAGAACTACTAATGCCATCTGCATGTCACAGACAAATTTGAGACTCAGAAAGACCAAGTGCATTGTCCAGGGTGTAAGAGGCAATAAGAGACCGCACTGGGCACCCACCCAAGGCAGGGTCATTTGATATTGTGCCTTCAACTGCTGCCTGCCCCACGCTGCGTCACTAAGAGTGTGACTTACGTGAAATTGTAGTTTGCCAAGTTAAAAGTCATACCACTCTGATATCATTTTAACCTATGCATATTTTCAAATACGTGTGTCTCACAATTAGAACTTCATATCCATCTGATACATGACAATAAAAAGGAAAAAAACAGTTAATTTCACAGAATCTTCCTATGAATCATGGTAGAAACTATAGAAGACATGTAATCTGTCTAGGCTCCAAGAGTAAATCACTTCAACATTTGAGTTATAAATTAATAAATTAATTAATGATTGATACATTAATTAATGATTAGTGAACTATTTTCATTAAATGCAAATATTCTATGTGGTAACCCAAGAAAGATATTGTTCAGAAACAAGGAAAATCTTTAGGAATTTAAGTTTGACACTACATCTTGCTTCTGGTCAGCTGTCTGCCACATTCCTTTTCTGTTTAACATTCTCTGTGCTCCCTTCCTACCATTGGACAGTCTATCCATGTCACTGAGAAAGCAAATAGACATGCTTGACACAGAGAAAAATATATAAATTCCTTTACATCATTTTAACAAGTTTAATACAGAGTTGTTGCTCTCTCAATTTCAAGAATCTGTCTTGACACTATAATAATCAATATATGGAAAGTTATTAACACTGTTTCAAATATAAAAATAATTTAGCCTTGAATTTCTCCCATTTAATCAAACTGTCGAAGTAAAACATGCAAATCATGGAAATAATTTTATAAAGACAATGAAAAGTATTTTAGTAAAAATTGCTTCTATTATTCAGTGCTTGATTTCCCACTAAGTTGTTGCATCCTCTAGTTCCATATTGTTTTTTCAAGAAACTTTATTATTAAACTTTATTACATTATCATATTTACTGATAAGTAGAAATGATCACATAAAACCTTAAAATTAATGTGTTTACCTTTTTGTCACATGTGATGAGTGTGACAAATTTTTATGACAATTTTTTCATTAAAAAAATCAGTAGGGTAAAAGTATTTATTCTCAATTTTCCATTCATGTAGTCACCTAAATGTATATAAATGTATAGTCACCTAGATATTTCCTAAATTATTTAAATAACATAGGTATGGCTTTTTGTTTCTCAAATTTTCTTATAGTTTCTGATGGCATTGTTTACCATTTTCCAAACCAGATTATCCGAGAAGTAGAGTCAATGTGAACTTTAATGAGTGTGCTATACTATTATGTAATTTAAACATTTGTATTTATTTAATTTAAATAATGGTACAGCTCAAGTTCATGATTGCTCCAGCTTCTCTAAAGGATAACGAGTACAGAAATAATATTCCAGTACTGTGAATTCATCTCAAAAAGCACCCTGCTTTTTTCCAGAAGCAAAACTGTATTTTGTCCAGAGTCAGTGAGCTTTCAGACTTTCATTCCTGAACAAGTAAAGAATGCAAAGCTGTATTTTAAAAGCACTGGGTCAAGATCAAACATATTATGAATTTTGTCAGGCTCAGAGATCTGTTTACTAATGTCACGGACATCAGTGATGTTGACAATAGCCATTCTTCAGGAATAAGGATGAGGATTCTTTCTTCAGGGAGCGCCTCTGCATATTTTCACTTCCAGACTACACTTACCACCGGAGACTCAACGAAATACTTCAGACAGTTTAAGAATTCCCCTGGCCTTGCCTGCTCACTCATTAGCTCTCTGTTCTGCCATGAAGGAGGTTAGAATTTTCCATTTTTTTTATCAAAAAATGTCTATATCAAATCTTTTTATCAAAAAGTTTATCTATCAAACTTACATGTATAACACTCTTATTCAATCAACAACCCCCATTCCTTCAACAGGTGTTCCATTTTTTGAGCATGTCTTATGCAACCGACTCGCATACCACTGCCAGAATTCAAAGATCATCAAGATTAGCTCCATGCTGAAAAAAACACTGAGCATATACTACGCGAGATGTTGGGGAGGTACAGCCTATACCAAGGGAGGATGACGAGTCTGGCCCTGAGGGTTTATATTCCAGTTGAGGATGTCAATAAAGCAGAGGTCCCAGCAGTGCTATGATGTAAGCAGATACAAAGTAGTGGGAGTTCGCCCAGGAGCAAAGGAGCTCAATGTCACCTCCTGAGCACTGTGTATCTTTGAAGGAATAAACAAGAGGAGAGATCTACAATGGATGTTAGGGAGATAAGGAATTTCCAGGCAGGAGAAATGCACATATAAATGCAAGGAATGGCTTGCATCTCTCTAGGTAATACCAAGGGCTTCCCTGTAGCTGGAGCCACAACTTCAAGCAGGTGGGGAGGGGAGGAGAAGGGAGAGGCACTCCTGGAGAAGAGGGCAGAGCCATTAAGGGCTTCTTTTAACAGGAAGCCCCAGGGAAACCAGGAAAGGATGTTAAACAGGTCATTGAAATCGTCCCATTTGAATCTGAGATGCTTGCAGTTGTGTGGGAAATGGATTGGAGCAGGTGAGTGAACCTAAGGAGGCCAGTCAAGGTCCTCAAGGTGATCCCTAAGGAGGCAGGGGGATGCTGGGGCTGGGAGCTGGGGAGGTAAGACTGCTCTTCACAACACACACAGCACAAGGTCTCACCTCAGGGCATGGCCTTGCCTTGCTGCTTCTCATAAGCCAACTGAGAGAAATTACATTTACAGAAAATTGTCTACTAGAAAACCCAGAGAAGCACACAGCTATATGTCCTAAGCCCTGCCCTTGAAATACAGTACACTAGAAAGTCATTAGCTGAACCTCATGCAGAAAAGTCTGAGTTTGATTATAGCAACAACAGCAACAAAATGCCCATTTGCTATTGAATTTTTTTGGAGACCTAGTTAATATGCCGCATGATTCTTGTATAAGATCCCTTGTTACATATAAATTTTTAAGGGATTGAAATGAGGAAAAAATTTCCAAAGCATTGCATTTCTTTTTATTTGAACAATTCTTTACAAAATCTAATTTTTTGTGGTTGTTGTACAGCTCAGACCTACTTTTTCCCTCTAATAATTACAAGTGCTAATTTCATCTTCAGAAGACAGGTGCAGCTTTTTTGTATATATTTTAGTGAAAGTGCTAGTCACTCAGTCGTGTCAGACTCTGCAATCCCATGGATGTAGCCTGCCAGTATCCTCTGTTCATGGATTCTTCAGGAAAGAATACTGGAGTGGGTTGCCATTTCCTTCTTCAGGGGATCTTCCCAACCCAGGGATTGAACTTCAGTCTCCTGCTTTGCAGGCAGATTCTTTACCATCTGAGCCACCAGGGAACTACTTTTTAAATATATGTGACTTCCTATAAATTAACACATGCCCATTTTGGAAATAGTGAGTGTATAAATATGAAATTAATTATATCAACTTCACATTGATAATTCCTACAGAATTCTTTTAAGATCCTAATTTCTTGGGCTCCAAAAATTACTGTGGACAGTGACTGCTGCCATAACATGAAAGACACATGCTCCTTGGAAGAAAGTGAAAGTGAAGTCACTCAGTCGCGTCCGACTCTTTGGGAACCCGTGGACTGTAGCCCACCAAGCTCTTCTGTCCATGGGATTCTCCAGGCAAGAATACTGGAGTGGGTTGCCATTTCCTTCTCCAGGGGATCTTCCCGACCTAGGGATCGAACCCAGGTCTCCCACATTGCAGGCAGACGCTTTAACCTCTGAGCCACCAGCTATGACAAACCTAGACAGCATCACTTCGCTGACAAAGGTCCATATAGACAAAGCAGTGGTTTTTCTAGAAGTCACGTACAGATGTGAGAGTTGGACCATAAGAAAGGCTGAGCACCTCCCATACCACATCTAGTGTCTCTGTCAGAAAGCTACTGTTGCCACTTAAAGTTATTTTATTCCAACCACTTAAAGTTTTTATAGATGTGATTCTTAATGATTCCAAATTCTCAAGGTCAATTCTAGAAAATACTCTTTCTAGAGTATTGAAATGCATAAACATTTCAATAAATTTCATGTCATTTATTTAATTTTGGTTGAGAGAATTCAGTATAACAGTTTAGGAGTAGGTTTGCCATGTGTTTGCCTTTTAATATATATAGTTCAGAAGATCACAAGTCATGCTGTACAACCAGTCAGCGTCAGGGGCTCCTCCCTTGTCACACTGTGTAGACTACCTTTTGCACAGGTGGACATCTAACCTGAATTTAGGCAGTGAATATAGTTGAGTACCCTCATGCAACCTCGTTTAAGTAAGAACAAGTCAAGAGTCTTACTCATCCTATTTATAGTTTTATCCTCAACTAAAGGATACTTCTGGCACACTAAAGATGGTTCAGTTCTTCTCAAACACTTTAACTCATAATATATCAGTCCCTACCTCCTGATGGTTGTTTCTTTCCAGAAATGAGTCTGTTGCCCAGGTCTTGGAGTTAGGTGTGCCTTAGAGCATGCTAACCCATTTAGTTACTGAGCTGCCTGTGCTGTTACCAATCTGATCCAATCCCTGCTTCCCCTGATTTTCTCTTTGCCCTTGTCTTTCCTAAACAAGTTAATAAAAAGAAGTTTTAGGAAGCTATGGAAGATTGAGGGCTTCCCCGGTGGCTCAGACAGTAAAGAATCTGCCTGCAATGCAGGATACCTGGATTCTATCCTTGGATCACGAAGATCCCCTGGAGAAGGAAATGGCAACCCACTCCAATATTCTTGCCTGGAGAATCCCATAGACAGAGAAGCCTGGTAGGCTACAGTCCATGGGATCGCTAAAGAGTTGGACACGATGAAGGACTAGCACTTTCACTTTTCATTTTTCCATGGAAGGTTGAAAGAAAGCAAAAAAAAGAGAAAGAGAGAGAAAGAGAGAATTAAAAAAAAAAAGCAATAACATTTTTAACTTTTTTCTTTTACCCAGTATTAAGTTTCCTGATTAAGTCAGCTCTTCAGCCTCCTTCTCCCAGTGTGAGAAGTCACTCCTGCTTTTATGTCACTCAGACACTCAGACACACACACACACACACACACACACACACACACTCTCTCTCTCTCTCTCTCTCTCTCTCCCCTTTCTGGCCAGTTGCCCATACAGGATCAACAGGGAGCTGCTATCTGGGGCTCCACCTACATGCATTAGGAACATCCATTTCTGAGCCTTGCACCCCACTTTTCTTTAGTCTTTGAAGGTTTTCTGGCTCATCTTTCTCCCTAGAGTAGATTAGAGTAGGCTCTGCTCCCTGGGCCTTGTGTTGAGTAGCACTAGCCCTTCCTATTACCCCAACTACATCCTTTTGCTCCTCTGGCCAGGTTCTTCAGCCAAGACTCAATTCTACTTAACAACACATATTGAAAAGTATATTGCCACACATATACAAATGTAACTGCACTATCATCAATGTAAAATTAAAATATCCAATGCAGTGTATGTAGCCTTGTCTAACTATCAGTCCCTCCTATGCTAGGATAATGACTTGGCTAAGTCATGCCTAGTCCCTGGCCTGAATAGCTCCTCTCCCTCTTTTGTTAGCCAGTTCTATTTCCTGCTGAGCCTCTTGTGCATTACATTTTGATCTACATTTCATACAACTCCAGTGACAATTTATTTTTGTCATAGGAAAAAAAAAAGCCTGTTTGAATTGCTCAATAATCTGATTAATTGTTCACAGATTGAAAATTGCTCCTATAGAACTAACATTTCAGCTCTTCTACTACTGAACACACCATTTATATTTTGAAAATATTTTATTATGGTTTTCCAAATACACAAAATAGTCCTTCAGTTCCCTCTGAGAGAAGTCAAAGGAGTTATATAATGCTTTGTTAGAGCAAAGGAGGAATGATGTTTTTCTGATGCTGCCTGTGTTAAGTTTTATCAAACACACAGAAATCGTTTAAACTAGGAAAAATATTTTCAACAAGAGCATTAGTGGTAGAAATAAAAGTTAAAAATTTATTACCCCTGCTCCCCTGACATCTTGCCTCCTTAAGCTATGGAGATGTTGCTTAAGCATTTAAAATGTAATTAACTGTACCATTCCAAAAAAATGGAGAAAATGTCATATATGGCAAAGAAGGAAATGCTAGTCCTAATGAGAATAAAGAAAATAAAGTGATTACCACTATTAGAGAGAATTACTGATAAATGTAAGAAAACCATTTAAAATGCATCAAGAGGTGAGCCTTTCAGTGGGAAAGAGACTGAAGATCAGGCAGTTAGAAATTGTTACTATGGTAAAAAAATACTTCAGTACTTAGAAAATGGTCAGGAAACATAAAAACACAAGGGCCTCTGTGAAACCGTGCTAAAACACATGAGATTCACAAGGATTAAATTCATCGAAGGATTAAGAAATAGACAAGTGAAACATGTACCAGCACTTACTCTAATTCGGTATTCTTTCAAGAAGGTTATTACAGATTATATTAAACTGAACATATATAACCTAAGGCATAAGTTAAATTAAGCCACAGAAAAATGGTAAATGATTGGAAAGTGCAACCATTTATAAAGTATTAAAAGGACACAGCTGGTATTTGAATTTAGCTGGCATATGAATCTAGCTTTTTAATTTTTAAAATTATTTTAAGGAACACACTTGATTCTCCTTGAGTGTGATAGTCAGTTATGAAACAAACTCTTACAGTAAAATGCATGATTTCTTCCGATTGTCAATTTCAGTATCCACAAAACACTGGTTCGACATGAAGTCTTTCTTGCACATGATCCCCAGAGAATGCTTGCTGGGCTGTGCTCAGTCACGTCTGACCCTGCAACCTCTTGAACTGCAGCCGGCCAGGCTCTTCTGTCCATGAAATTTTCCAGGCAAGAATACTGGTGTGGGTTGCCAATTCCTCCTTCAGGGGATCTTCCTGACACCGAGATCAAACCTGTGTCTTTTTCATCTCCTGCACTGGCAGGCAAATTCTTCACCACTGCGTCATCTGGGAAGCCTAATGGTTAACTAGAAGAATTTCAGATTTTTGAACAATTTTCTCCTTGAGAAGTAAAAGCATACCAGATAATAATCACATTGTAAGAAAATTCAGCAGAGTCATGAAACTCCTCAGGTAAAATACTCAAGACCATTGGATTCCAGCCCTTCCCCAGACACGGGTCCAAAAGGATGAGTTCTTCCTACAGGAAGCTGAAGATCAGCCAGCCTGAAGTCTGCCTCATAAAATCCAAGCAGGTGAAGGATTCTGAAGGCTTCCCGTGTGTCCCATTATATAATGTACATAACACCCCTCTGAGGAGAGCTTTACAATTTGTCCCACATTTATAGCTCAGAAAACTGAGCCTTGGTTAAGTTTAATTCACTCAGAATGAAAACTAAACAAACATACAAGTCACCAACTGAAAATCCTGTGTACTTTCCAACAGGCTATCTAGAATTTCTCTCAGTGCCCTACATCCCTAATCTAAGCTTGCAGAACTTGGAGAAGATGTCTATACGATTACTCATTAAGAAGAATCTGAAACAATTCATCACATACAGGTAAATAACAGGAAAAGTTACATGTTGAGTCATTTTATGTTACAGGTCCAGACATGCTTCAAGTGTGTGGACTGCAATGTTTCATCTGCAATTTCTTCTTAGTTTTCCTCACATTCTTATTAAACTGGTTGATCACAGGTATACATAAGCAACATAAACCTGTTACTTTAAGTTTAGTACCTATAAACAGTAACAGAGTGTCATTCATTGGAAGTTTGGGGATTTCTTGTTCTCTTCCGTGTTTTGAAAGATGGCCAATGTGATTTGCCTCACCCAGCTTCTCCTAAACTAAGGACATGTTCTTAGCACAAAGCCTCCATCGTGTACAAGCAGAGACTTGAAATAGAAACCAGAGTAGAAGAAAATATGTTAAGAAGTAGCTTTCACTTCCTATGTTCCACAAGGACTCTTAAGATTCATTCATGTGGCAAAAGAATTTTCCATTAGTCCATGAAAATAAGCAAGCCATTAGTAACAGAATGAAGAAATTGTTTCAAAATTTCAAGTCACTTGTCTGAAGTCTCAAGTCATTTGCGTCTCAAGTCACAAGTCACATATATCCTACGTCTGGGATATAGTCTTCTGAAAAAAAAAAAATCGAGGGAAATTGACTATATACATGTGGAATGGAAGTCATTCATACCATCCAGCATGCTAGACACAGGGCATATAAAAGAGAAATAAGATCCAGCTCATGTCCTGGGGAAATTCTTTATGGAAAAAAGGAAGAAACTTGAACTATTATCATAATTGTAGTACAAATTGATAAGTGTCATTGTGAGCTGTTAAAAGCATTGGGGAGAGTACAATAGTAAAATGAAAATATGCCTGTAGATATGGGGAAAAGCTTCACAACTGAAACATGTTACACAGAGTGCAATGGAGTAAGTCACACCAAAAAGAGATAAATGAGGAAACGGAACAGCAAAATGGAAAGGTATCAAATTGAAAGACCAGGATGTCATCAGGCAATGATTGCTTAAATGAGCAATGAGGAGGGAACTGGGAGATGAAGGTGAGGAAAAGGTGAGACACTTCACCCCCATGAAGTCATTATCCAGATCCCAGGAAGGGTCAACAGGTCTGGGCAGCCCTGGAGACACGCAAAAACAGATTCTCACCTTATCATCTGACATCCAGACCCAACGGTCACGAACCTACTTTCAGTCAGTCGACAGGGTGACTTTGATGCTGGGTAAATGAGAAAAGTTATGACCAACCTAGATAGCATATTGAAAAGCAGAGGCATTACTTTGCCAACAAAGGTCCGTCTAGTCAAGGCCATGGTTTTTCCAGTGGTCATGTATGGATGTGAGAGTTGGACTGTGAAGAAAGCTGAACGCTGAAGAATTGATGTTTTTGAACTGTGGTGTTGGAGAAGACTCTTGAGAGTCCCTTGGACTGCAAGGAGATCCAACCAGTCCATTCTGAAGGAGATCAGTCCTGGGTGTTCTTTGGAAGGACTAATGCTAAAGCTGAAACTCCAGTACTTTGGCCACCTCATGAGAAGAGTTGACTCATTGGAAAAGACTCTGATGCTGGGAGGGATTGGGGGCAGGAGAAGGGGACGACAGAGGATGAGATGGCTGGATGGCATCACCGACTCGATGGATGTGAGTTTGAGTGAACTCTGGGAGACGGTGATGGACAGGGAGGACTGGTGTGCTGCAATTCATGGGGTCACAAAGAGTCGGACATGACTGAGCGACTGAACTGAACTGAAATGCAGGACACAGGCTTTCCTGATGGTTCAACAGTAAAGAACCCGCCTGCCGATGCAGGAGATGCTTGTTCGATCTCTGGGTCAGGAAGATCGCCTGGAGAAAGGAATGGCAACCCACTCTAGTATTCTTGCCTGGGAAATCACATGGACAGAGGAGCCTGGTGGGCTACAGTCCATGGGGGTCACAAGAGTCAGACATGACTTAGCAACTAAACAAGAACAACAAATAATGCAGGACATGCTGTGAAGAGTACCATCCTACAGCTTCAAAGTGAAGAGACTTGGAGCTCCCACGGATTGATGGATTGGTTGAGGGCATCTACAGAAAGGGATAATTCCCAACACTGATGGAAAACTGATTTCCACTTCATTACTATCTACAAGAAACAAGCTCAAGGGCTTTGGAGATTTTTATCTTACTGTAAGTTGGAGTGGCAAACATGCATCAACTAGGTTTATAATAATAATTCTTAAGTTTCAGTGTATCCAAGAATTGTCCAGAAGATGTGTTTAAAGGTGCAGGTGGCTGATTACTCACTCCTAGGGTTCCTGATTCAATAGTGTCAGGTAAGGCCAAACACTCTGCACTTCTAATAAAAAGTTACATGTTAGTGATTCTGATGCAAGTAATCCTCTGAAGGAGGTGACTGACCATCTGAAGACACTGTGAAACACGGCTCCAGAGCTTCCTTAGAAGCATTTTACAGCATCAGTGTTTGATCAACTGGTTAGACATCTAGTCTGATTTATAGCAGGCCGACTCTATTTTAGGCCTTAAATGTGCTTAGCTGCTCAGTCATGTCTCTCTGCGACCCTGTGGACTAAGCCCACCAGGCTCCTCTGTCCATGGGGATTCTCCAGGCAAGAATACTAGAGTGGGCTGCCATGCCCTCTTCCAGGGGATTTTCCCAACCCAGGGATCAAACCCAGGTCTCCTGCATTGCAGGTGGATTCTTTACCATCTGAGCCACCAGGCCTTGAATAGCTATTAACATTTAGAATTTACAGATAAATAGATAAATTAATCTGTTATCTGGTTATCTTTTAGCTTCATATAATGATCACTTTATACACAAATGCTTTGCTTCTTCAGCATTATAATTGTCTGTCAAAAGATTCATTTGTCTTGATCACTGTCCTATAAGATTTTCAGGTAATTAGTAGGGGGAATCTATTTTCTTTTCATCAAAGTGCTTCTTAGTGAGTCATGATCTCTAGCCCCTTAGAGATTTGTTTCATTTAGGTGAATGGGTATCTATCAGGCAACGCAAGCCAGTGTTTAGGATAATGCCCCATTAGAAACTATAAGAAATTTAAAGTACACTTCAATAACTCAATTACATATACAAACTCACACAAATTAAGTTATTGTCTGCTCTACCATAGAAAAATTTTTAGGTGTGATTTCTCATTAGTGAAGGCCTGAGTTTACCATTACTCTGCTAGATCAGAACCCAGTTTTCAAATATTCTTCATTGAAAATGTATAATTTATTAGTTCAACAAGCTGTGTAATTTATAAGCTCAACAAATTTTGTAATAAGAGACCACAGTGAGAACCAAGGCTGTGTACCCACTACAAACATGAGTGGTTATGACCAGGCATGATGGCCTCAGGAAAGGGGGATGAGAGTTCCTACCCCTGCAGAAGGTCCCAGTTATCTCATGGAGGAGTTTAGCTGTGACTGCGACCCCAGTAAGTACCATGAAGGCAGTCATCGTATCTGTCTGTTCACTGCTCTATCCACAGCAACTAACATTGAGCCCAACACATATTAAGGATTTAACAAGGTATTTTCTGGGTCAAATCCGAGTTTCAACAACTGATAAATGATAAACAGCATTTGGCTTCCCATACAGTATACCTGAAGAAGGAGCTCCTTTTCTATGAGGGAGTCCAAATATACCAATTATCAAAAGACATGGCTCTGAGAATAGACTAGGGCAAGACATGCATGGGGATTTATTTCCTCATGTAAAGCCTGAGGAAACCAATTTTACTTATACTAGATTTCACTAGAAACCATGTGTATCAATCACGATTCTAAAAGATTTTCTTAAAACTTTGCTTCTAAATGTGAATTTTCACTAATGCTCTTTTTTCTGCACTCACCTTCAAAATATTACATTGTAGACACACTGAAAAGTGGTTCTTATGATGAAACCAGAAGGTGGTAGTAGTAACTTCTGTAGTTAATCTTTCTCAGAGTGCTCCAAGTATCTTTCCATACCACCAAAGTATATTCAGAGTCCACACCAAACTGCTGTAATCATTTGTAAGGCAAAATGACCTAGGTCGTTATTTACACTGGTGCTTTAGAAACTTAAATTTTACATTTATCAAGTTGAAAAAAAACTCAAACATCTAGGTAGTTAAAAAAAAAAAACTGGAAAAATTACATGCTTATGAAAGTTGAAAGCAATGAAATTGTTAGTCACTCAGTGGTGTCTGACTTTTTGTGACTCCATGGACTACAGCCCACCAGGCTCCTCTGTCCATGGGATTCTCCAGGCAAGAATACTGGAGTGGGTTACCATTTCCTTCTCCAGGGGATCTTCCCCAGCCAGGGATCAAACCTAGATCTCCTGTGTTACAGCTCAGTGTAAGACAGAATATCAGGTATTTTTATAAAGTGTTTCCCAGGGTCAAGGAAATCAAAGTTATGTATCATCCCTTCTTCACTGGTCCATTACTCTAAACTTAGTCTCTTCTTTAAAATTGGAAGAATTTTGAAGCTTTTTCTGGTTTGATTCAGAGCATGAGACTACACTGAGTTTGACCGGGACCGACTGCCCAAGGCCCAGTACCTTAAACATTAGAAACACGAAAGCATACTATTCTCTCTTCACTATCAAGTGACTTTCTCACAGTCAGCCCTGCTCCTTAGAATATAGTAGGTAAAGGAATTAATTCAGAATTGTCCCATAGTAGATGAGAGAGGTGGAGAAGGAAATGGCAATCCACTCCAGTGTTCTTGCCTGGAGAATCCCAGGGACGGGGGAGCTTGGTGGGCTTCCGTCTGTGGGGTCACACAGAGTCGGACACGACTGAAGCAACTTAGCAGCAGCAGCTGCAGCAGCAGATGAGAGAGGACAATAAAAATGAAATAATGGAGTAGAAAGGTAACAGGCATATTTTTTTTTCCCCTCTGTTGCTTTTGCCTCCTCTCCTCTCTTCCTCATGTACAGGAATCAAAAATGAGTGGCTTTAGGTAATAAAAATATCAGTTTGGATCTGCTTCAAGGAAAGAAAGAGCTATACAACCCAAATTGCATCATGAGGAGTTCTAGAACTCTGTTTTATCTTGCATGGCTGTAATAATTTAGGCCAACATGTGATTTAGTTTACAAATACTACTTTTTTTAATTAAAATAAAAAAGGAGTTTAATGAGTCACTGTATGGTTATAAGTTGACACTTTGAGCATTTCAAACTGGAAAATGAGAAGTGGCTATTCAAACTTCAATCTCTTGAAAGAGAAAATGGTATAATGTGAATAAAGCTTCTGCACTTTCAATCCTATCTACCATCTAAAAACATGAAAATAACACCTGAGTTCCATTTTTCCAATACAACTAGCTTATATTCCTAAGAGTTTTTAAATATTATTTCAGCCTGGGTTCAAAAAACTTAGTGAGCCAGAACAGTATATTATGATGCCTATTGAGATGTGTAGCAAGTAAAGATAAGCAACAGTTTGTTAGAAGGAAGTCACAGATGACTATCACTACATCATTAAAAAAATGTATTAACAACTTGCTATAGTTATAACATTGGATTAGACCTGTTGTTAGAATGAATCAAAGAGATAAACCATCTTGACCTTCAGTAAACTTCCACTTAAGTAAACTTTTAGTAACTTCCAGTTCACTGTATTTCCTCTCAACAATGCCCCTCACCCTACAGAACTGAAGTACTGAGCTTTGTTTGTTTCTTTATATTTTTTGGTCACACAGGGTGGCATGTGGGATCTTAATTTCCTGACCAGGGATTGAACCTGTACCCCTGGTAATGGAAGCTCAGAGTCTTAACCAGTGGACCATGAGGGAAGTCCCCAGAAGTGAAGTATTGATAGCTACACATTTGAAGGACCAAAATAACTCTGCAAAATTTGTTCTCAAGTCAATCATTTTAATAAAGTAGCAATATTTCTAATTTCATTTGCACGTAACTATTTGTTGTCAAAAGCATCTAAACACGATGAAAAATAAAATAGAATTCTTACACACTTTTTACATGCAAAATACACTGAGGAAAGTATTCATTGAGATGATTATGGAAACTGAACCTTAAAAGATGTGAACCATGTAATTAAGTGCCCTATCAACAAGATTAGCAGCCAGTAATCTGTCACAGGACAGTCACATTCAATTCAAAGACTAAAGTTAGTAAATCGCTAAAGGAGCATCATTTGGAAAATTGAAATCATCCTTTGGTTCAATTTAATGTACTAGGAAATGACCCTATATGACATCTCACTCTTGTAAACAATTTCATTTAGAAATCCTTGTAATTTCCTTCACAAGTTCTAAATGGAACTATAGTCTGCTAAAAAGCCATTTGAGTAACCATGTAAAATTTGAGCCGTTGATAAATTATAGCCTGTTTCCTAAGAGATCTGCTGGGTTTCCTAATTTAATCATGATCAAAAGATTCCCAGTGGGTACACTTAATTTTAAGAGTAAGTCTCAAAGTAAATTAACTATTTCTTCTGTAATGTTCATTAAGTAAATTGTACTTCGCTGCCAATTACCATGTTATTAAAACAAGGGAAACGCCCTTCTCCATTCACAGATAGCACAGAATTCTCTTCCATATTGCAAGAGATATAAGAATATACTGGGGTGCTCACTCCTTCCCAACCCCAACTAGTGGTAACCATTTGTTTGTTCTCTGCATCTGTAAGTCTGCTTCTGTTTTGTTATATTTATTTATTCATTTTATTTTTTAGATTACACATATGAGCAATAACATATAAAATTTGTCTTCATCTGATTTATTTCATTAAACATATTTTTAAAAGGAAACTATCAGTACTTAAATCACTACCAGCTTCATTTACCATATGTAAAAGAAAGTTATAAAAATAAAAAGGAGTCCCAACAATACACTTGCAACACACACACACACAAACACTCAATCAAAAATACGATGTCAACAATAGTGGCTTGAGGAATTTCGAGGGCAACTTCCATGGTGAAACAACCATAATAGCTTGAAATTATTTAGAAAAACATGATTTAAAGTCCCTGGAAATCGTAATAAAGTCATGCAGCCAATAAAGAAATTTAAAAAAAAAATAAAAATAAAGACTATACTGGGATGGAAACAAAATACCATAGCCAGGAAGAGGAACAGAAGCCAACTTGTGTTTTGAAAAAACACAAGTTTGAAACACAACTTCCAAAACTTTTTAATACGTGGCATTCAAATTGGGAAGGAAGATCCATTACTATACATTCGTTTATGGACAAGAAGTATCTAGCCACCCAGGAAACTGAAGCAATATCCTTGTCATTAGGGAAAGCTAAAGAGAATTCCTCTCTTGTGTGATTGGCTATTTGGCTCCCAAGAACAGAGACTTTATCAATTACATTCCATTTATAGTAAATGTCCTGATATTTAGGTACTTGCAGGAGAGCTCTAGATTTCCCAGGTGGCGCAGTGGTAAAGAATCTGCCTGCCAATGCAGGGGACATGGGTTTGATCCCTGGGTCAGAAGATCCCCTGGAGAAGGAAATGGCAAACCACTCCAGTATTCTTGCCATCCCATGGATAGATGAGCCTGGAGGGCTACACTCCATGGGGTCGCAAAGAGGCAGAATCAATTGAGTGACTGAGCAAGCATATGCATATACAGAGGAGCTCTAAGTTCCAGGGAAACAATGACTTCGTTCTCTTCATCTGAAACTTGTAGTTCAAATGTATATATTTGAAGATTATTTCCCCCTTGAAAATGAGGGCAATAATGCCCTATTCACAAATCCATAGAAGTCACTTCAATGTTGGTGGATTCTTTAACTCTATTAGTGATAAAGTAGTAGTTACCTAGTTCCTGTTGGCCGTGCAGTAACTCATCTTTTAATTCATTTGGGAAAGAAAAAATATTAACTCCAAGATATTCACATCTGATAATCTAGGATGGCATATGGGCTTCCCGTCACTTGCCTGCTCTACCTGATAGGTAGTGGTTGCCCAGAGACGCAGGCTGAGAAGATTGGGGACTGCATCCAGGCTCCATCATAATGAGTGCCCTAAATGGGTAGCAATTTTGTCTAGCATGGCGAAAAGCAGAGGGTCCTATATCAGATACATGAAGAACCTGTCTTAAATGATGTAGATTTACTGCTTACAAATTCACTGAAGAACACAACATCTTTATTTCATAATTTTTGTGTATATTGGAAGTTTGTACCACTCAATGAAATACTTTTCCATAAGCCTTCAACTTGCTGCTTGAATACGGTAAAGAATGAGAGAGAATGCTAAGGTAGATAACATAGAAAGTATAGAAGTGGAAAATAGAAACAAACCAAATATTTAAGCATTGGAAAAGTGAATGATACAGTATTGTAACAAAGATTACTTGTTTCCCCTAATATTTAATAATGTTTCAACTGTCAACAAAAACTAAAGTATCTGTTCTGAAATTTAGTTTTATTAACTGGCAGTTAGGTGAATATGCTTTATTTAAAAGTCTTTAGAAGCATAAAATACATGAAATGATGTAAATCTCTACAGTTTAAAAAATTTAAGTAATTATACACAAATATGCCTGAGCTCATTATCAGTTTTATTTGCCTTTAAGTTCTTCCAGATAAAACAGGAGCAGGACAACATTATTATGATGTTATAATGGCAACATAAATAGACTATAACAAAAGTATCTATATAAACATCATTTAAAGTAGTAATAGTAATTGAATGATTAGAAATCTGCACATACAATTTTGATTTTTCTTACTAAAAGCTACAGAGAAGGCAATGGCAACCCACTCCAGTACTCTTGCCTGGAAAATCCCATGGACACAGGAGCCTGGTAGGCTGTGGTCCATGGGGTCGCTAAGAGTTGGACACAACTGAGCGACTTTACTTTCAGGCACAATGAAAAATATAAATACACACAAATAAAATGTAAACCCAGAAAATTTCACTTCGTTTAAAGCAGAGACATGATAGAAAAGTAAGTCCTAAAGATCTAGGGATTATAGACAACAATGATGTATTAGGAAGTTCAAAGTTGCTTAGAGACAAGATCTTAGTTGTTCTCACCACAGAAGAGACACAATTATGTAATCGGATACAAGTGTTAACTAAAACTACAGTCTTAATCATACTGCAATATATAAATGTATCAAATCTACACCTTGTACATTTTAAACTTACCAATATTATACAACTATATTTCAATTAAAATTGTGATTTGATAACAATTACCTACATTAACACGAATGTTGGACATGAATATAAATAAATGAAGAGGCACATGAGTTATGTGTTCCAAGACATTTAAAAATTCTACTCATTATCCCACATTTTTTACATTGCTGTAAATTTCAACTTTAATCCAGCATACATTCTAGCATGATCTAATATCTTAGCCCACTCATATATATTTATAACCACACTCCTCTGTTGAATTCCACACACACAATGCAAGGTATTAGCCGTACATGACTAAATATGGGTAAACATCTAATGCCCAAGCACTTGTACTAAGATCTTTTATTCAGTAACATTTTCTCACACATACAAACCTGTGATACTAGAAGGTAACAGGCAAAGTCAAATTTTTCTAATGATTTCCCTTCATGCTATTTCTTTCTTGGCAGATTTAAAGAGAACTTGCTTTTCACCATCAGGGCTGTTCTTCCTCCATCATGCTGAAATCATGTTCCTCTTTCAAGAACCATCATCTTTGACTCGCTCCTAACCCTCTTTCAAGACATATGCTAGCCAGAGAAGAGTGAGAATGGGAAAGAATGGAACTAATATTGTGGTGCTAGTGATAAAGAACCTGCCTGCCAATGCAGGAAACATAAGAGATGCGGGTTCCATCCCTGGGTGGGCAAGATCCCCTGGAGGAGGGCATGGCAACCCACTCCAGTATTCTTGCCTGGAGAATCCCATGGACAGAGGAGTCTAGCAGGCTACAGTCCATGGGGTCGCAAAGAGTCAGACAGGACTGAAGCAATTCACCTAGCTAGCAAGCTAAGAAATATTTGGAACCAGGATGCTGAGCTTAGTAGTATACATATATTAATTCAGGTAATAAAATTTTATCTTTTATTTCAACAGTTTTTTTTATTTCTACCTTCAGTTCTGGTATGTTTTTATCAGCCTCCTGCATTGCTCCTTACAAGCAGAATTCTGGATCTAACATGGCAGAGTCAGCTTAGTTATCCCTATGATGTGTGCTCAGTCATGCCCAACTCTTTGCGACTCCATGGACTGTAGCCCGCCAGGCTCCTCTGTGCATGGAAGTTTCCAGGCAAGAATACTGCAGTGGGTTGCCACTCCCTTCTCCTGGGTGGGGAAGATCCCCCACCCAGGGATAGAACCTGTGTCTCTTGTGTCTCCTGCATTGGCAGGGAGATCCTTTACCACCAGCACCACCTGGGAAGCCCTATTATCCCTACTGTTTGCAAAGTTTCCCAAATTTCCAAGCAGGCTTTCACTCTCCCATATCTTTACATTTCACTTTAGAGTTTTTAATCAAAATGTAGCATAATAGCTTCTACATAGTAAATGCTCTGAGTAGCTTTAAGTGCTAAATTTGCTTAAGGTGTAGAAGTTACCCTTACTTTCATTCTGTACCTGAATTAACTTAAAACCAGACAGCTAAGTAACTTAGCTAAGGTCATTCAGTGAGCTAGGTAATCTGGTTGTCTGGATCTGAATACTGTGCGCTGAATAAATGCATTTGAAATAGAGGCCCAGGTTTGCCAGAGGCGGGACGATCGCTGTGGCTGTCCAGCAAGCTGGCACAAAAGTCCAATCTCACAATAATGGTTCACTAGCCTCCTGACGGGCCTGCCAAGCACTACCCCGTAGATGCTGGTGATGGAATGAACCAACCAGTCCTCCAGTGTACAAGCTGTACCTTTCACTTTGTCAAGATATTGAATTAACCAGTATATTTTCTTCATCTTTTATCATTTTTTAATTTAACCTCAGTAACAAATCGCACTGGCGAAGGAAACAGCAACCCACTCCAGTATTCTTGCCTGGGAAATTCCATGGACAGAGGAGCCTGGAGAGCTACAGTCCATGGGGTCGCAAAGAGTCAGACATGACTTAGTAACTGAAACAACAACAAAACCAAATGGTAAGTCCAGGGAAAACTGTCTGAGAAGAAATTCTACCTTACTTAATGTTCATCTATTTTTTTTTAAAAAAAAAAAGCAGAGACATTACTTTGCCAACAAAGGTCCATCTAGTCAAAGCTATGATTTTTCCAGTAGTCATGTATGGATATGAGAGTTGGACTATAAAGAAAACTGAGTGCTGAAGAATTGATGCTTTTGAACTGTGGTGTTGGAGAAGACTCTTGAGAGTCCCTTGGACTGCAAGGAGATCCAACCTGTCAATCCTAAAGAAATCAGTCCTGAATACTCATTGGAAGGACTGATGCTGAAGCTGAAACTCCAATACTTCAGCCACCTGATGTGAAGAACCGATTCACTGGAAAAGACCATGATGCTGGGAAAGACTGAAGGCAGGAGAAGGGGACGACAGGGGATGAGATGGTTGGATGGCATCACTGACTTGATGGACATGAGTTTGAATAGCCCCAGGAGTTGGTGATGGACAGGGAGGCCTGGCGTGTTGCAGTCCAAGGGGTTGCCAAGAGTTGGACACGACCAAGCGACTGAACTGATAGATTCTTTTTTAAAATGTTAATGAGATTATAAAAATTAATGAAGCTGTGTTTTATAAAGAATTTAACTATTTCTACATAAAAACTTCAAGTTTTCCTAATACTGTTTTCATTTTCTAACATTTACAGGAAGAAGCCTCTTGAGTGAAGAAAATGACAATGTATCAAAGATACCAGCTTTCCTCTTAGTCCTGATTTTGCCAGAATCTTTCACATATACCACAGTCAGTTATAGGAGCAGTTGACTGCTTAGTTCAAATTATTCAAAAGTACTGGGAAGCTGAGGCCAGGTCTTAGGGATAGTCTCCAAACAGGGCATTCATTTACTCCCAAGAGAAAAGATGTAAACTACAGGCTCACAAAGACTGAGTGTTTGAAATCAGAAGTATTAAATCCGTTGAGTTTGGTTGTAGACCTACCTTATATATCTTGACCATAATAATGCCCATGTGTTGTTTCTCACTCTGTTTGGCCTCACGTGTACATTAGTGAATTTATCATTTTCTTTAGTAAATCTCTCCCAGGAATAACCTGTTTGTCGCACCTGAGAAAAGACAGTTAATTTTTGTTACCCAGAGTGCCACTGGGATCAGGTTAGCCACCGAGGAAGTCGAGCGGTTGCAGATATGGACGCCTCATACCTCAGTGTGATTCATCTTTCAAAGGGGAACTGAGCATTTGGGTTGGAAACCCCAGAGAAACCAGACTACAAATGAGTTTCATCATAGGTAGAAGGTCATCAATGGAATCTTAGTATATAAAGTTTTATTACTGTAAATAATTTGTCTTCATGTATCTCATTATTTTTAGTCCTTGCAAATTCATAGAAACAAATGGATATGAGTATTATGATTTTAGTTTTCATTTCATAAATGACTATATATCTCTATAATTCTTGAACTTACATGGAGGATCCCCAGGGAGAGGGCAAGAGTTTAAAGTTAAAAGGGGACTCATCATTTAAGAAAAGAGCAAAATTGTTAGGAAAGATGGGTTATATTCATAGATATGGCTGTTTAGCAAATTAATACTTGTAATGTTTCCATCTTATAAAGCCACAACTGACTTTATTCTCCATGTTTATTTGACTAAGTTACTATTTTTAGAAAACTAATATAATTCTATTTTAGGCATAAAAACTTCCAAAGCTTGTTTTCTGAATCAATTACATTAGAACAGAGCTCCACTGAACAGTAAGCAGTTTATGTGTGAATAGTATGTTACTTTTTATTTCTTCTTCATTTATCACAGCACCTAACATGTAACACCTGAATGGTCTAGAGGTTTTCCCTACTTTCTTCAATTTAAGTCTGAATTTGGCAATAAGGAGTTCATGGTCTGAGCCACAGTCAGCTCTGGGTCTTGTTTTTGCTGACTGTATAGAGCTTCTCCATCTTTGGCTGCAAAGAATATAATCAATCTGATTTCGGTGTTGACCATCTGGTGATGTCCATGTGTAGAGTCTTCTCTTGTGTTATTGGAAGAGGGTGTTTGTTATGACCAATGCATTCTCTTGGCAAAACTCTATTAGCCTTTGCCCTGCTTCATTCTGTACTCCAAGGCCAAATTTGCCCGTTACTCCAGGTGTTTCTTGACTTCCTACTTTTGCATTCCAGTCCCCTATAATGAAAAGGACATCTTTTTTGGGTGTTAGTTCTAAAAGGTCTTGTAGGTCTTCATAGAACCATTCAACTTCAGCTTCTTCAGCATTACTGGTTGGGGCATAGGCTTGGATTATTGTGATATTGAATGGTTTGCCTTGGAAAGGAACACAGATCATTCTGTCGTTTTTGAGATTGCATCCAAGTACTGCATTTCGGACTCTTTCGTTGACCAGGATGGCTACTCATTTCTTCTAAGGGATTCCTGCCCACAGTAGCGGATATATGGTCATCTGAGTTAAATTCACCCATTCCAGTCCATCTTAGTTCGCTGATTCCTAGAATGTCAACGTTCACTCTTGCCATCTCCTGTTTGAACACTTCCAATTTGCCTTGATTCATGAACCTAACATTTCAGGTTCCTATGCAATATTGCTCTTTACAGCATCAGACCTTGCTTCTATCGCGTCACATCCACAACTGGATATTGTTTTTACTTTGGCTCCATCCTTTCATTCTTTCTGGAGTTATTTCTCCACTCATCTCCAGTAGCATATTCGGCACCTACTGACCTGGGGAGTCCCTCTTTCAGTATCCTATCATTTTGCCTTTTCATACTGTTCATGAAAAGTTCTCAAGACTTAAATTGAAGAAAGTAGGGAAAAACAATAGACCATTCAGGTAGGACCTAAATCGAATCCCTTATGATTATAAGGTTGAATTGAGAAATAGATTTAACGGACTAGATTTTGACAAACACACTGTCTGATGAACTATGGATGGAGGTTCGTGACATTGTACAGGAGACAGGAATCAAGACCATCACCATGGAAAAGAAATCCAAAAAAGCAAAATGGCTGTCTGAGGAGGCCTTACAAAGAGCTGTGAAAAGAAGAGAAGCAAAAAGCAAAGGAGAAAAGGAAAGATATTCCCATTTCAATGCAGAGTTTCAAAGAATAGCAAGGAGAGACAAGAAAGCCTTCCTCAGTGACCAACGCAAAGAAATAGAGGAAAACAACAGAATGGGAAAGACTAGAGATCTCCTCAAGAAAATTAGAGATACCAAGGGAACATTTCATGCAAAGACAGGCTCGGTAAAGGACAGAGATGGTATGGATCTAACAGAAGCAGAAGATATGAAGAAGAGGTGGCAAGAATACACAGAAGAACTGTACGAGAAAGAGCTTCACGATCCAGGTAATTACGATGGTGTGATCACTCACCTAGAGCCAGACATTCTAGAATGTGAAGTCAAGTGGGCCTTAGAAAGCATTACTACGCACAAAGCTAGTGGAGGTAATGGAATTCCAGTTGAGCTATTTCAAATCCTAAAAGATGATGCTGTAAAAGTGCTGCACTCAATATGCCAGCAAATTTGGAAAACTCATCAGTGGCCACAGGACTGGAAAAGGTCAGTTTCCATTCCAATCACAAAGAAAGACAATGCCAGAAAATGCTCAAACTACCACACAATTGCACTCATCTCACAATGTAGTAAAGGAATGCTCAAAATTCTCCAAGCCAGGCTTCAGCAATACGTGAACCGTGAATTTTCAGATGTTCAAGTTGGTTTTAGAAATGGCAGAGATCAAATTGCCAACATCCACTGGATTTAAAAAGCAAGAGAATTCCAGAAAAACATCTATTTCTGCTTTATTGACTACGCCAAAGCCTTTGACTGTGTGGATCACAATAAACTGTGGAAAATTCTGAAAGAGATGGGAATACCAGACCACCTGAACTGCCTCTTGAGAAACCTATATGCAGGTCAGGAAGCAATAGTTAGAACTAGACATGGAACAACAGACTGGTTCCAAATAGGAAAAGGCGTATGTCAAGGCTATATATTGTCACCCTGCTTATTTAACTTCTATGCAGCATACATCATGAGAAATGCTTGCCTGGAGGAAGCACAAGCTGGAATCAAGTTTGCATGGAGAAATATCAATAACCTCAGATATGCAGATGACAGCATCCTTATGGCAGAAAGGGAAGAAGAACTAAAAAGCCTCTTGATGAAAGTGAAAGAGGAGAGTGAAAAAGTTGGCCTAAAGCTCAACATTCAGAAAACTAAGATCATGGCATCCGGTCCCATCACTTCAGGCAAATAGATGGGGAAATAGTGGAAACAGTGTAAGACTTTATTTTTGCAGGCTCCAAAATCACTGTGGATGGTGATTGCAGCCATGGAATTAAAAGATGCTTACTCCTTGGAAGGAAAGTTATGACCACCACCCTAGACAGCATATTAAAAAGCAGAGATATTACTTTGCCAACAAAGGTCCGTCTAGTCAAGGCTATGGTTGTTCCAGTGGTCATGTATGGATGTGAGAGTTGGACTATAAAGAAAGCTGAGCACCGAAGAATTGATACTTTTGAACTGTGGTGTTGGAGAAGACTCTTGAGAGTCCCATGGACTGCAAGGAGATCCAACCAGTCCATCCTAAAGGAGATCAGTCCTGGATGTTCATTGGAAGGACTGATTTGAGGCTGAAACTCCAATACTTTGGCCACCTCATGTGAAGAGTTGACTCACTGGAAAAGACCCTGATGCTGGGAGGGATTGAGGGCAGGAGGAGAAGGGGACAACAGAGGATGAGATGGCTGGATGGCATCACCGACTCAATGCACATGAATTTGGGTGTACTCTGGGAGTTGGTGATGGACAGGGAGGCCTGGAGTGCTGTGATTCATGGGGTCGCAAAGAGTCAGACACGACTGATTGAACTGAACTGAACTGAACATGTAATACACTTGAATGTTGCTGGAAAACAAGTAAAGTAAACATAAGGATAACAGATAGAAGGGTGATTGGTATATGCCTTGAAAAATGTCCTACATGAAGGGGAATGGTTGATGGAACGATGAGTGGAGTGATCTGAAAATGACCAGGAAGCCCAGTCTGGCTTGCCTGTATAAGGAACCTTAGTTGTTCATTGTGTCTGACTCTGTGACCTCACAGACTATAGCCTCTATCCATGGAATTCTCCAGGCAAGAATATTGGAGTAGGTTGTCATTCCCTTCTCCAGGGGATCTTCCCAACCCAAGGGTCAAAAGCAGGTCTCCCATATTGCAGGCAGATTCTTTACTGTCTGAGCCATCAGAGAAGCCTCAGTTTCCAAAGGGACTGCACCTAAACTCAGTTTCCAAAGGGACCAGTGTTTCCCTTCCCCCAGTATGAAGGGCCACAATACCCCACTGGTTCAAAGAATCCTGGTCTTGAGCAGCTAGCATTCCCAGGTAACTTATTAAAGAGCTGTACCCTAAATTCAGACTGCCGGGTATGTTTTATTCCACAGATGAGGTGGTTCTCAGAACTAAAGTGGGGGTGAGGTCTGTCCATCAGAATCCACACCCACACAGCTGTTCCCCATCCTTTGCATGGTTCTCAACCACATGATGTGGGGATCACGGAAACTCATGCTTTCCTTTCTCTATATGAAATTTTCCTTTTCCCAGTAAAGCCTATTCCTTAACCTATACTGTTGCATAAGATGCAATTAGTTCCTCTCATGCGACATGACAGATGGAGACCTAAATAGATGGATTTTACTAAACAGATACCACATCTTTTTATGTTATTTCTACTCAATCCAATTAACACTTTACTGAACACATCAGCCATACAAAGTCCTGGGAGAGACAGTGTTGTGAATACAACCTTCAATACTTTATTTGATAAGTTATAATCCAGTTGTACCCTGATGCTGGGAAGGATTGGGGGCAGGAGGAGAAGGGGATGACAGAGGATGAGATGGCTGGATGGCATCACCGACTTGATGGACATGGGTTTGGGTAAACTCCAGAAGTTGGTGATGGACAGGGAGGCCTGGCGTGCTGCAATTCATGGGGTCGCAAAGAGTTGGACACGACTGAGCGACTGAACTGAACTGAACTGAATCCAGTTATAGAAAACTTTGAAAGTCAGTCTTTAATCAGATGAACGAAAGGTATGACCAGAAGAAAAATAGAGCAAAAATTAACTGATTCTAACAATATAACTGAAAGAGGATCTCTTGGTAAGCTTTGCCAAGGAAATGAATTTGAATTAAGCATGAATATTAAGGGAAGGACTTCAACCGAGTAAGAGCATTTCAGGAGCTATATAAAACCTGAGCACAGAATGTAACTGTTTCCTGAACAGTCAGAAGCTCTGAAAGTCTCTGAAATAATCTCAGAAGGCTGAGTGTAGATAGGGATGACATGTGTTTGTGTGTATATGTGAGTTATTTATGTTTCATTTAAACAGTACTTCTGTTTTTAAGGAAACAGAGACAAAAACTAATGTCTCTCCTTGTATAACGCATAGGCCCTCCCCCAAACAAAATGCTAGGTATAGGTTAATGAAACACAATAGTAATCAGTAGCATATGAATTATGAATTATTCCACAAAATCCTAGTAAAAGATTCTCTTCCTCTGGCAGGCAGAATGCTGACCTGAAGAGACATTTAACTTCAATACTTAAAGTAATTATATCCTGGAGAAGTTTAAACCTGTACAAAATTTCTGGAGAGCAACTTAATATATACCATATATATATATATATATATATATATATACACACACACATATACACACACACGTACATATATATATCAAAGATCATAAAGACACTCTTGATGCTAATCTACTAGTTCCAAATCCTGAAAGTTATCCCAAAAAACTAATTAGAAAAATGCACAAATAAGAGTGTATTTACAGATCTATTTATAATAATTGGAAATATTCTGAATATCAAGTATTCAGTTAAGTTTGGTCGCTCAGTGGTGTCCAACTCTTTGTGACCCCATGGACTGCAGCACGCCAGGCCTCCCTGTCCATCACCAACTCCTGGAGTTTACTCAGATTCATGTCCATTGAGTCAGTGATGCCATTCAACCATCTCATCCTCTGTCGTCCCCTCCTGCCCTCAATCTTTCCCAGGATCAGGGTCTTTTCCAATGAGTCAGCGCTTCGCATCAGGTGGCCAAAGAATTGGAATTTCAGCTCCAGCATCAGTCCTTCCAATGAATATTCAGGGCTAATTTCCTTTAGGATGGACTGGTTGGATCTCCCTGCAGTCTAAGGGACTCTCAAGAGTCTTCTCCAACACCACAGTTCACCACACACGAATATCACATATTAGAAAGTGGTTTAAAAATAACATGATACATCCATATTACTGAGTTACCATACCTCCATTTAAAAAAAAAAAATCACACTTTTTTTTTACTGATATGGGTTCATAGCATGGATACAATCCTGAATTTAAAGTCCAATTATATATAGAAGGAAAAGGGAAATAAAGGAAAAAAGAAGCAAAGACATATGAATAAAGGAATATAATACCGAAAGCTTAGAAGATCTCTGAGTTATGTGATTGCATACAGTGTTTAATTTTTGCCTGTGCTGTATGAAGAATCACCTGCTCACATTTCTTCTTACAGGAGATGGGGTTTAGGTCTATCAAGAGAAGAGTGTCGTAATAATGTTGGATCTTTAGGTTATCAATGGGTTTTCTAGTGAAGAGGAGACCACAATGTGCATTCTACAGAGGAACTGGGATTCTACTCAGTATATTTTATAAGTAATAATGAGACTATATAAAGATAGTTGAAAGCCCCAGACATCGTTGTCTTCTTCCTCTCATAATGTATAAAAGAGAAAACTAGTGAGAACCTACTGTACAGCACAGAGAGGAAAAAAGGAACAATCTCTTTGTAGGACATATATTAAGTTAACCTTTAAAAATGCATTCCAATACACAGTAGATGCAAAAACACTCTGAGTTCACTTACATGAGGTACCTAGAATAGTCAGTTTCACAGAGTCAGAAAGTACACTGGTAGATGCCACGGGCTGGGGTTGGGGAATGGAGATTTAGTATTAAAAGGAAACAGCTTCAGTTTAGCAAAGTGAAAAATTCAGATGGATGATGGTGAGAGATGCACAACAATGTGAATGTACTTAGTGCCACTGAACCATACAGCTAAATATGTTAAAACGGTGTCTTATTTGCTGTGACTTTACTATAATTAAAAAAAAAAACAAAACATTTTTTTAAAAAGCTGGATGACTGTTATACAAATATCTTAAGTTCAAAGAAAAACAGGTTAACTCTTCTAATCCAGCTGTTTATACTGTTCCAGACAATCTAATCACAGTGGAAAACTAAAACCCTTGAAAAACTAAATGGTGAGCATACATACAAAAAGATAAGAGGGAAAATGCCTTTCTAAAAGAAAATGAAAGTGTGAAGATGTTTTCTTCTTCACTGGCTTTGTCAAACAGTGAATCAGATAGCCTCAAATAATGTACCTTGCTTCTTACATAACAAATGCCACTTTGCACAAGAACACCAACCTTGACTTTGTAAACTCTTAGCAAAATTTGATGACCTATGCGTACCTCAAAGCTGTTGGGAGCCACGTTACGCATTACTGACAAAATGGAGGCACGGCCTCAACCCCCTCTCCTCACCCTGCAGGCACGGTCCCGGGATGAAGGAGTTAGGTTTTGTGATTCTGACTTGTTCTTTCCTTTCTTTGGATGAGTTGGTAGGAAAGAATGTTAGGGTGCTTATTGTTCTTGAGAGAAGCATGAGAAAGCACAAAGCCTTCTGCAGTTGTTCCCAGAAAATAATCTATAAAGTAACCAACCATTGACATTTGTTCAAGGATTTTTACAAAGAATGTCCCAGGATGAGCACGTAGGCTGCAGCTTGAGGCCATGGGAAGGATTGTTATCTGAGACCTGTTTGTGAGGGAATGTTTATGGCAAAAGAAGTTTGCTGAGCTTAGGGTTTCAGCATAATTAAGAATAGCTAGAAGCCTTTTTAGGCGACAGACCATATTAAGATGCTAGCGGCAAACAGGATTTAGAAAGATAAGAAATAAACTGAGGAATGTAGCATGAGTTACAATGTAATCACAAGTTAGGTATAGGACACATAAGAGGATGTAGATAATAGATTACGGTGATTACGGTGAAGATCGCTCAGTCGTGTCTGACTCTTTGCGACCCTATGGACTGTAGCCTACCAGGCTTCTCTGTCCATGGGATTTTCCAGGCAACAGTACTGGAGTGGATTGCCATTTCCTTCTCCAGGGAACTTCCCAACCCAGGAATCGAACCCAGGTCTCCCACATTGTAGACAGACACTTAACCGTCTGAGCCACCAGGGAAGTCCAATTCTGAGAGAATCGCTGAAGCAGGAACTCTGTTTGTGGGGCAGTAATGATTTCTGGAGACAAAACCTCTGACCTAATGCTTTTGTCAAAAGCATTTTATACTTTGTCAAAGTATAAAAGAAAACCTGAAGCTTGAAATAAAAATGTAGTCCCGTACTTTGAGTCAGAGGCTACATCATCCCCCGCCGACACCGCTCATCCCTTCAGGCTGATTCCCTGGCTGCTGGAGCTGGACTCTGGCACAAAGCCTCTCAGATTTTTCTCTCTGAAGATTTGCCATCAAATTCTATTAGTGCGGGGTTTGATTTTTTATCATGTTCACAAGATTTGGAGTAGATTGATTTTGGTGCAGTTTACCATATCAGTACTTCCGTTTTCCTGTTTGACCGGCTCAAGGCAAGACCTGATACACTTACGCCCAGGATAACAATTTTGCCTGGGCCTTGCATTCAGGAAAGGATTTGAATGTAGACTTTGGGTTTTACCCTAAATGACTTTATTCCTATTACTTTAGGACTCTATAGCTATTACAAATTTTGTTCTTATGAAAAAAGGCTTAGCTGTAAATGGAAATATGGTGAGAATATTTTCACATTGCTCAAGTATCTTCTATACTTCAGTAATCCCCTTTTGAATCATGATTGTACATCCATTTGAGGAAACAGCCAGGGTAACCTTGACCTCTCACCTCAGACAGGTGAGCTCACAGCTTACCCATGCTGCTGCTGCTAAGTCACTTCAGTCATGTCTGACTCTGTGCGACCCCATAGACGGCAGCCCACCAGGCTCCCCCGTCCCTGGGATTCTCCAGGCAGGAACACTGGAGTGAGTTGCCATTTCCTTCTCCAATGCATGAAAGTGAAAAGTGAAAGTGAAGTCACTCAGTCGTGTCTGACTCTTAGCGACCCCATGGACTACAGCCCACCAGGCCCTCCGTCCATGGGATTTTCCAGGCAAGAGTACTGGAGTGGGGTGCCATTGCTTTCTCCGAGCTTACCCATAACAGGGTGTAAAAAGTCAGACCTTGACCTTTCCACTTTAAAATAAAAGTTAAAGTTCTGGCAGAGACAGTAAGATGAAACAAGTATCTGCACAGGTAATACATTTGAGAAGAATAAATGATAACATTAAGTGTTACATTTTTGCTACCATAAACTGAAGAATCCACAAGTTGGGGACAGAAAAGGAAGCAGCAGCCAGAGTAAGCTCTTGCTTGCCATGTCTCTCTGAAGTCATCTGGCGTATATCACCACCTCCTCCCCCCAGGATTATGCCCAAAGGGAAAGGAGACAGATAATGCAGCATGATCAGGTACATAATATATTCCTTAAAAATTCAGATACTCAGAGGCGAGAATGTGCCTGGTATCTTTCTAGAAACATGATGCCTTGGAAATTGTTTAATATGACCTAATGGAATAAAAGCAATAATGCAGAGATTGCTGAAAAGGTTGTTCATGGTCACCAATGGCCCAAAGCAACTCATAATCTTCTATCAGCCTCAAAAAGGAGAGGAATCATCTGAACCTCCCAGGTGTTTCAATGGAGAGGACAAGGTCATTGGATTCCAAGACAGACAACCAGGTTCCAACTCAGAAAAGTAGGCTGAGGAAATGAGCATGGACTGCAGTTTGAAGCCCAGGTTAAAATATGTACTTCTCAGCATATGCCAACTTGAAGCGGGCAGACACCAGAGAACACAATGGAAAACTGAACATCTCACTTTATGCCAATTGAACAGAAGCTGAGACATGAAACAGATGTTGTCCCCCTAAAGAGAGGCTTTAGATACCACCATAACACATGAGAATTGAATACCTTTTATGCCTAAAGGTAAAGAAACTTGAAATTGGAATTAAATTGAGCTATACAAAAGTTTCTTTATGCATATTTAAGGTCAGATAATAAATTGACCAAGACCATGTTTTCTGCCATTATAAATAAATAGGGGCTTGGAGATTTTGATAACTTCAGGAGAAATATTTTCTACATTCACATTCATAGTTTGACATATATGTTTATTATTTTATGAAATTATCCATAATTTTTATAACCCTGTTTTGATATTGCCAATAGTCTCAAAATGTGAAAGAGGCCCTGATTTCCCATTATATCCTTTCATTGAACATGGGTTTGCTCAGTGGTTAACTGTTAGGATCTCACGAAACCTATTGATACCAGTGCAGTATCACCTCATAAGTAGAATGGAATCTAGCAACATACCATTATGTAATTTTTTTTAGTACCAGATATGGTAAGAAACAAACTATAGACTTAATTCCAGCACTGGTATGGCTGGAATGTACTAAATCTGTTCTAAACTGGATAAATATTAAAGTCATATAATAGAAGATCATCATTTTTATAGAATGAATTCTACATAGAAGAAAACATGACCGCTTATGTATTTTGTTTCTTACATTTGAGGGGAACTTTAAAAAGCAGAGACATTACTTTGCCAACAAAGGTCTGCCTAGTCAAGGCTATGGTTTTTCCAGTGGTCATGTATGGATGTGAGAGCTGGACTATAAAGAAAGCTGAGTGCCAAAGAATTGATGCTTTTGAACTGTGGTGTTGGAGAAGACTCTTGAGAGTCCCTTGGACTGCAAGGAGATCCAACCAGTCCATCCTAAAGGAGATCAGTCCTAGGTGCTCATTGGAAGGACTGATGCTGAAGCTGAAACTCCAATACTTTGGCCACCTCATGTGAAGAGCTGACTCATTGGAAAAGACCCTGATGCTGGGAAAGGTTGAGGGCAGGAGGAGAAGGGGACGACAGGATGAGATGGTTGGATGGCATCACCGATTCAGTGGACATGGGTTTGGGTGGACTCTGGGAGTTGGTGATGGACAGGGAGGCCTGGCGTGCTTCAGTTCCCGGGGTAGCAAAGAATCGGACACGACTGAGCAACTGAACTGAACTGAACTAAATATATCATTGAGTTGTTTACTGCCACAATATCTTGAGAGATTAGAATTTTGCATTGCATCTTATAGGTAATCAGTTTCAAACAAAAGTTTAGAACCCTGAATCTAGACACAGAGAGTCCCTACAAAGTTGCCTCTTAGGAGGGAACTCCTAACTCTTTATCAAATTACTGAAAGTTACATAGCACTAAAACCATTTTTTCACTAGATAGATTTTAAAAAACAGAATCACAGTCTAGTCAGAGCTTCCTATTTGTTCTACCCTTGGCTTAAATGAATACATGTGAGGATATTTTAAGTAGCTTTTCTTACATATCTTTCCTCAAATTCTCTAGGTAAATGACTTTACTTCATGAAACCTTAATAATGTTGGTGTAGGTTCTCCAAGCTTTCCTGCTTGCAGTCTTAAAAATATCAAAATGTAACCATATGAATTAACTGCAAACCTGCTCAATATCATTAATAATACACAGTCCTGACATTTTAAATTTTCCTTATTTGAGCTGAATTTTCTTCATTGTTTGAAAAAGCAGAGTCTCATTCCCTTCTCATTTCCGCACTGAATAGTATGTAATCACCCCAATCTTTCATCTTCCATGCTACAACAAGAAGCTGTAGTATCAGCTAGTTTTTCCAGACTCCCCTCCACTCCCACTTGAAGAATTTTAATATCGCTGTTTCCACAGCTGCCTGCTTGATTTCTTCAACCTTGAACCGCTGCCCATACACATGCTAGATTTTACTGAGCCATTACAGCGGAAATATTATCTGAACCTACTCTTGAAGTATTTTTACTGATAATACTGTAAGTAAAGATGCAGAATTTATGTGGCTGAGAGTCCAAATATATTTATAGATTGAACAGAACAGACATATTTGACCAAAAAGATACTACTTATGTGCCCACAAATAAACAATGTTTATAGAACACTTTTTTCAAGACTAGTCTCACTGTCATCTTGGCCATTTTTAATCAGTTTATTAGATAATTCCTTACAAAAAAATACTATAAAATACTATATAATGACTCATTATGTTATAGCTATTAATATTACGATGGAGTGTAGTATTCATTAGACAAAAGGATTATAGTCAAAAATCCATAGGATTTTGTACAACACAAAGAAACGCGATCTCAAGATGACATCCATGAGCTTTGTTTCATATGACCTCTACTGTGTTCAAAACAGTTATCTGAACATCCATCTCTCCTAACATTTATCTTTCAGATAACAGTTGATATCCACCTTCACTGGACAAAATATATAGACAGCTTATTCATCCATGATGTCACTATCAAATGTCAAGGAAATGAGCAGGCAGAGAAGACAGTCAACACTAGGATTCCTCGAACCAGAGTTGAAGCCAACAAGCCAGCAAGACCTTATTATACCACTTTTACTTTAACAAGCTAGATTATCTTATTATATCACTTTTTAGATGAGATTGCCAGATGCCTCAACCACCTCTTTGAAGATTTTGATAAAGCATGAACAAAAGCATGTTTTAATTATTCTTATTTCACTTAAGAGCCTTCACTCATTTTTACCAGGGTACGTTTCTACAATCGAGCTAAACTAAGATAACTATGAAAAAGTGTTAGTTGCTCAGTCATGTCCCACTCTTTGCCACTGCACAGATTGTAGCCCACCAGGCTCCTCTGTTCATGAAATTCTCTAAGCAAGATTACTGGAATGGGTTGCCATTTCCTTCTCCAGGGGATCTGTCTGACCAAGGGATCGAACTCAGGTCTCTTGCTTTGCAGGCTGATTCTTTACCATCTGAGCCACCATACAGTTTTTTTCAGGGGCTACCCAGGTGGCGCAGTGGTAAAGAACCCACCTTACAATGCACCAGGTGCAGTAGACACAGGTTTGATCCTTAGGTCTGGAAGGTCCCCTACAGAAGCAAGTGGCAACCCACTCCAGCATTCTCACTGGAGAATCCCATGGACAGAGGAGCCTGGCAGGCTACAGTCCAAGGGGTTGCAAAAGAGTCCCATGCAACTTAACAACTGAGCATGGTAAAGGGCAAAAGAAAAATAAGATAAAAGATAGCTATGGCCATTGTAATTTCAATAAGACCTGTGCCAGTTAAGATCCAGAAGATCAATTGATTCTCATCGTAAAACTAAGCTTCCGTTCAGTTCAGTCACTCAGTCGTGTCCGACTCTTTGCGACCCCATGAATCCCAGCACGCCAGGCCTCCCTGTCCATCACCAACTCCGGAAGATCACTCAGATTCACATCCATCGAGTCAGTGATGCCATCCAGCCATCTCATCCTCTGTCGTCCCCTTCTCCTCCTGCCCCCAATCCCTCCCAGCATCAGAGTCTTTTCCAATGAGTCAACTCTTCACATGAGGTGGCCAAAGTACTAAGCCTACTCATTTGTAAAAGAAATTTATGAAATGATTTGAGTAAATCCTGGAAGAGTAAATCCTAGATCTTTCTAGATTGAGAGGTAAATATTACTTCTAAAAGAAATTATAATGCCACAATGCTATTAGGACTGTCAAATTTTCACCAGGTATCTATATACTTTAATGCAATAAAAACAGCCCTCACAAGGTTAAAAGGGTAAATTTTCTCCAAGTTATCTATATAGTAGGATATAATTCTATAAAATGTTTATAAAGTATATTTTCATTCCCTATCAAAGTGTTGATATTGCAAATTTATAAAGAATAAAACTAAACCACAGAATGTCATGAATAAAAAGCATTTTTTCCTATGAATGTGTATGTCATCACACTGAACACCATTGTTAATTAGAAGTGTATATTGCATACAAACGCACTCCTTTCACACTGGCTATAGAAATATCCCTTTACCTTCAGGACATTCTACATCATTATTATTTATTCACTTAAAGTAAAAAATTTTAATATTGTTTTAAAGTTTTGGAAATTTTATTCATATGCAGTACAAATCTCCTATTACAGAGTAGATTTATTTCCTACTGACAATATTATCAATTGGGAGCGAGATAAAAAGAAGAAAATTAGTATATGTCCTTCTTATTCCCCTTTGGGGAGTAAATGAAATTGAATCTACTTTGATGCATATGAGCAATACTGAAATGTATATTACTTTGAATAGAGTATTTTATTAAAAAGGACTCTGTCATTGTCTCACTCTTAAAATCCAAGCATGACATTTCATAATATATTACTCCCTGACATTAAAGGTTTTATGTAAGGCCTTAGCCTTTGAAATGCTCCAGTTATCATGTTTCAACACATTGTACTGTTTGATATTTAAAGTCGCTACAAGCTCATGTGCCATTTTAGGCCTGACTGTCATTACTCTGCTGCCTGACAACAGATTTTCCTCAGGAATGAAACTCAGTGACCCAACTGAAACCACCAAGGGGGTATGAACTCATTAAGTCCAAGCAGATCTAATTAACCAAATCAGTAATCCCTTAAAGTATTTTGCTTCCCAGAAATCTTTTGTTCCTAATGATTTAGCGTTAATGGGAGATAATCCAGAATCACTTTCAGTAGAGCCCTTCCAAAGAGATCTTTCTAAATTAAAGCTGTCTAAAACAGTCTCTGATCCTTGCCTTCTCAGAAGCACATTTTACGGATTTTTAAGTGACTTTCTTCTGATGAATAAAGAAACACTAAGGATGATCTTATTATTCAGCATCACCTTCTAAGTTTTCCTTTCTTCATCCTACGCTATTTTTACTTAACCACTTCCATGCTTTTCTGAAGTTTTTGTACTTGCTTCGTTCCCCATCTCCATCCCAAATTATCTCAACTGTGTCCCAGTTACTGCATTTAGTTCCGCCTTTTCCTCTTTTCTTCCTCCCCTTTGCACTTTAAAAAAAGTTTGGTATATACCTAAAACATGTTGTAAAATCTTACTCCCTTTCAAATTTTCATATATATTCCTGTCTGCAATTATTAGACTTCAATTGTTCAGGTATGACCTAAATCAAATCCCTTATGATTATACAGTGGGAGAGAGAAGTAGATTTAAGTGACTAGATCTGATAGACAGAGTGCCTGATTAACTATGGACGGAGGTTCCTGACATTGTACAAGAGACAGGGATCAGGACCATCCCCTTGGAAAAAAAAAGCAAAAAAGCAAAACGGCCGTCTGGGGAGGCCTTACAGAGAGCTGTGAAAAGAAGAGAAGCAAAAAGCAAAGGATAGGAAAGATATAAGCATCTGAATGCAGAGTTCCAAAGAATAGCAAGGAGAGATAAGAAAGCCTTTCTCAGCAATCAATGCAAAGAAATAGAGGAAAACAACAGAATGGGAAAGACTAGAGATCTCTTCAAGAAAATTAGATATACCAAGGGAACATTTCATGCAAAGACGGGCTCGATAAAGGACAGAAATGGTATGGACCTAACAGAAGCAGAAGATATTAAGAAGAGGTGGCAAGAATACACAGAAGAACTGTACAAAAAAGATCTTCATGACCCAGATAACCACAATGGTGTGATCACTCACCTAGAGCCAGACAGCCTGAATGTGAAGTCAAGTGGGCCTTAGAAAGCATCATTACGAACAAAGCTAGTGGATGTGATGGAACTCCAGTGGAGCTATTTCAAATCCTGAAAGATGATGCTGTAAAAGTGCTGCACTCAATATGCCAGCAAATTTGGAAAACTCAGCAGTGCCCACAGGACTGGAAAAGGTCAGTTTTCATTCCAGTCCCAAAGAAAGGCAATGCCAGAGAATGCTCAAACTACCACACAATTGCACTCATCTCACACGCTAGTAAAGTAATGCTGAAAATTCTCCAAGCCAGGCTTCAGCAATACATGAACCGTGAACTTCCAGATGTTCAAGCTGGTTTTAGAAAAGGCAGAGGAACCAGAGACCAAATTGCCAACATCCGCTGGATCAGAAAAGCAAGAGAGTTCCAGGAAAACATCTATTTCTGCTTTATTGACTATGCCAAAGCCTTTGACTGTGTGGATCACATTAAACTGTGGGAAATTCTGAAAGAGACGGGAATACCAGACCACCTAACCTGCCTCTTGAGAAACCTATATGCAGGTCAGGAAGCAACAGTTAGAACTGGACATGGAACAACAGACTGGTTCCTAAGAGGAAAAGGAGTACGTCAAGGCTGTTTATTGTCACCCTGCTTATTTAACTTATATGCAGAGTACATCATGAGAAACGCTGGGCTGGAAGAAGCACAAGCTGGAATCAAGATTGCAGGGGGAAATAGCAATAACCTCAGATATGCAGATGACACCACCCTTATAGCACAAAGTGAAGAGGAACTAAAAAGCCTCTTGATGAAAGTGAAAGAGCAGAGTGAAAAAGTTGGCCTAAAGCTCAACATTCAGAAAACTAAGATCATGGCATCTGGTCCCATCACTTCATGGCAAATAGATGGGGAAACAGTTCCAACAGTGTCAGACTTTATTTTTTGGGCTCTAAAAATCACTGCAGATGATGATTGTAGCCATGAAATTAAAAGATGCTTACTCCTTGGAAGGAAAGTTATGACCAACCTAGATAGCATATTCAAAAGCAGAAATATTACTTTGCAAACAAAGGTCCATCTAGTCAAGGCTATGGTTTTTCCAGTGGTCACGTATGGATGTGAGAATTGGACTGTGAAGAAAGCTGAGCACTGAAGAATTGATGTTTTTGAACTGTGGTGTTGGAGAAGAGTCTTTGAGAGTCACTTGGACTGCAAGGAGATCCAACCAGTCCATTCTGAAGGAGATCAGCCCTGGGTGTTCATTGGAAGGACTGATGCTAAAGCTGCAACTCCAATACTTTGGCCACCTCATGCGAAGAGTTGACTCATTGGAAAAGACTCTGACGCTGGGAGGGATTAGGGGCAGGAGGAGAAGCGGACGACAGAGGATGAGATGGCTGGATGGCATCACCAACCCAATGGACATGGGTCTGGCTGAACTCCGTGAGTTGGTGATGGACAGGAAGACCTGGGGTGCTGGGATTCATGGGGTCGCAAAGAGTCAGACACGACTGATTCACCTTCAGTTTTGCTGACTTATCAACTTAACCATTTCAAGATCCTTATCATAAGTAGTCTGAAGTTATAGCTAATAAAGATAACAAATATATACTGTCTTAATGTGTATCCAGCTCATAATTGTCAACATGAGATTGACATTTATTTTTTGTAATAGATAAATGGCAACATAGATGATTGATACCTCAGATATGAATGGATAGATAAATCTAAAGATGTAAAGACAGATGGAATTTTCTGTATTTTTTATTTTTGTATGTTTCTCCATCAATTATTTCATACCTATGTTTGTTTTACATCGTTATTCCATAAAGTTGAACAAACTTACCTGTCATGTAAATTCCCTTTGTCTCCCAACTCCTACATTATGGTTATAATAAGTTTGTAATTATTTTAAACACAGAGCTGACTGCTGAAGTATCACTCTTCTTTCATTGAAAGGGAGTTAGAAATCCTTTTTACAAGTACTTTAAAAAAAGACGTCAACCAACCACCTGTGTACACAAACACACCACCCAAACCTCACATCCAAGAAGACAGACTCTGGGACCATATGCCTAGATCTCCTTCATTTTGTTCCCCAGGCACTGTGGTGAAAGAGGGGGAAATTGTAACTACAGGAGATGTGGACACATTTTTTTTCTAGTGAAAATGGGGATAGAGTCTCTAAAAAAAAAAAACTCTGCAGTAATCAGACCCTTACTTTCTTAACTCAGCGGCTATACACTACATCAAAGTATATCATATCACTAATACACCCACCTCACCCAACTCAAACAGTATGAGGTAGCTAGCTGACAGAGTTGCTACTCCCAATGCCTAAATCATATTGTTGGCCGTTGTCATATACAAGGAAATCATATCTTCCAAGAGCAAATGCAAAAATGGGGCTGCTAACCTAATAGCTTATATTATATTTGATTATTCTAGTTTCCCCAAATTCTGCTATATTTAACAGTGAAAGTTACTTTCTCCATATCTTTCCTCACCACCATAGTAAAAGATATGAAACTTGCTACTTATTGAACACAGCAAGGGTAAAAGCAGGTGAATGAAAAACTAATCTTTAAAACCAAGCTTCATGCAACAAGTAGCATTCTAACATAATCAAACTCCACAACAGATACACTGCATTTGTCTTGCTTTTAGAGCAGGGATTCTTAACTGTAGTTGATTTTGGTCCCCAGGGGCACATGGAACTATCTAGGAACATTTTGGGTTATCCTAACTGCTCTGGGCCTCTAGTGAGTGAAGAATAAGAGGCCAGGGTTGCTGTTCACCATCCCACAATGCACAGCACAGTCTCCCACCACAAATAATCATCTGGTCCAAAGTTTCAACAGTGCCCAAGCTGAGAAAGCCTACTCTATGATGAAGTTTGCAGTGCATATTGGATTATATTTTAATATTAGAACATGTGAAGAGCAGTAAACGAATACAGGAAGTAATTTGACAAAAGAAAATGGTAATTTCCTCTTTTGTCTTCTCTTTTGGAGAAGAGCGGAAAGACATAGAGACAATGATTTAAAAAAGACCCTATTGAGCTGTGTTTTCTCCCTCAGTAATTCAGACTTTGCTGCTGCTGTTAAGTTGCTTCAGTCGTGTCCAACTCTGTGCAACTCCATAGACGGCAGCCCACCAGGCTCCCCCATCCCTGGGATTCTCCAGGCAAGAACAATGGAGTGGGTTGCCATTTCCTCCTCCAATGCATGAAAGTGAAAAGTGAAAGTGAAGTCGCTCAGTCGTGTCCGACCTCAGCGACCCCATGGACTGCAGCCTACCAGGCTCCTCCGTCCATGGGATTTTCCAGGCAAGAGTACTGGAGTGGGGTGCCATTGCCTTCTCCCAATTCAGACTTTAGAACTTGATTATTTTGTCTTCAAAACATGTTTGGGATGCACTTGAGGATATTTACCAAAAAACTCAACATTTTAACAAAGTTTAAATAATAATGCTGATGATTAAAAAAATGTGGGCTATAGTTCATTACAGTTCATGCACAATCCTCCAAGTTGTCTGAAGACAGGAATATTCCTCACCTTTTTGCCAACTGCTTCTTCCTCCGGCTCTACAGGTTCTCCAGACCCTCTCCTCCTCCCAGCTCCCTGCCCCCACCCCCATATCCTACTCTCAATTTCTTCATACATTCAGTAGGAAAAAATAAAAAGCACTAAATCACTGATCTCAAATTACTAGGCATGTATCAGTTCAATGATAAACAGAGCAATTAAGATCACGCACATTTACCTAACTTATCTTTATCAATATGTATATGTTTTTTCCATACTTAGCAGTTTTCTCATCTTCTGCCTCAGAGACAACCATGATATTACAATTTGTTAACAAACACAGCTTTTAATTTATGATTCGGAGTCATCACTGACTTCTGCATCCAGATATCCCTGAGTGGTTGCACCCCAAATCCCTCTATTTTGGTTACAACAGCTGAATTGAGTTTAACTTTATAATTTTTGTATTTCCTAATAATAACAGAATTGCCACTTCTAATTCTCCTGAACATTGAACAACTGAAAAACAAGCTAAACCAAAGAACCACAACAAAGCATAATTTTCAGAACCTCATACAAAATCATGCCATTTTTTTTCCCTGTCCTTAGCCATAATGAAGATAATTTCCTTAGTCTAGATTACTTTGAATTTTCACACTTCTATTACCGTTTGCAATTCTTCCCTTTCTTTGACTCCATTTTTAAAATTACAGGGTAACTCCTTGGCTACTACAAAAAAGTTTTAAGTTTTTAAAAATTAAGTCATTTGCACTAATTTCTGCTACTGCGGCTACTGCTAAGTCACTTCAGTCGTGTCCGACTCAGTGCGACCCCATAGACAGCAGCCCACCAAGCTCCCCCGTCCCTGGGATTCTCCAGGCAAGAACACTGGAGTGAGTTGCCATTTCCTTCTCCAATGCATGAAAGTGGAAAGTGAAAAGTGAAAATGAAGTCGCTCAGTCGGGTCCGACTCCTAGCGACCCCATGGACTGCAGCCTAACAGGCTCCTCCGTCCATGGGATTTGCCAGGCAAGAGTACTGGAGTGGGGTGCCATTGCCTTCTCCCTTCTAGTCTTTGCCAATTCATCACTTGATAGTGGGCATTCTATTCCACACCTCTCCCAGGTTTATATGAAAAATCAAATTCTTGCTCCACAACTGCTCTAATTTCACCATTATTAGCAGCAAATATGAGAAACAGCAATAAGAACTTTCATATAAGTAGGAGTAGAGAAGCAAAACAGAGATAAGGATAAGAAAGGCACTTCCTCACAAGCCAAAGTATGAGCATTTCAGGCAATATTTTTTCACATTGCATATCATACAAGCACTTGTATTGGCTTCCATTACTGCTGTGACAAACTACTGCAAACTCAATGAGCAAAAACAGCACCAATGTGTTAACTTACAGTTCTGGAGGTCAGAAGTTCAAACGGTCTCGCTGAGCTCAAATCAGGGTGCTGGGAGGCCAGGGCTCCTCTCTGATGGCTCCAGGGGAGCATCTATTTGCTTGCTTTCTCCACCTTCTAGAGTCTACTCCTTCTCGTTGGTTTGTGGGCCCTTCCGCCATTTGTAAAGCGAGTAACCGTAAGCCAAGTCTTTCTTGCACTTCCTCTCTCTGAAACTCCTCCCTCCTTCGCTTAGAAGGACGCTTGTGATTACTTTAGGCGCACCTGGATCAGCCAGCATACACCCAGCGTCGCAAGGTCAGCTGATCAGCAACATTAATTCCACCTGCAACGTGAACGCCCCTTTGCCTCGTAACACAACACATTCACAGTTTCTGGGAATGAGAAGGTGGACATCTTTGGAAAAGGGATTATTTTGCCTCCTATAGTGCTTATTTGTTTTGGAGTGTGGGGTGTTTTTCTTTTCTTTCAGCTGTAAATCAGAATAATTTAAAAATTAGACAGTTGTAACTAAAAAGTTAGATAGTATCTTCTCTCAATTCCTCTTAAAATCCCAGCAAAGTGGCACTCTCTCTCAGAACAAAAATTGCAACACACTTTACAGAATAATTAGTAGGCTTTTCATACATTGGTAAAACAAAACAGCAAAAAGAAAAAAAGAATGTCAAATAAATGCTTAATGGAATCAAACTGGCTTTACGATTTAACTGATTTTTGTTGTCATAAGCATTTTTAAACGTTTTAATATAAGTAATACATAATAGAGTTACAATTACAAATAAAAGAAAATTATAAACTTCAAATTGTCATCATAAGCGTTTTTAAAAGTTTTAATCTAAGCAATACATTATAGAGTTATAATTACAAACAAAAGAAAATTATAAAGTTCAAATTATTTCTAAACCCACTACAATGCTAGGTACTTATCTTTTTTATATACATTCATTCATATCATATTATCACAGAAATATTTTTATGTCAGGAATTAAAAGTTTTAAATTGATGACTAAGTAATATTTTGTTAAAATTTACAGTGCATATTTTCTGCAATCAGGGCTACTTTCAGAAGAAGTGGTAAATATCTTTTATCATATAAAAGATACTTATGTGAATATCTCTGTGTTCTCTATCCTTAATTACTAGGAGTAAAAGTAAATCAAAGACTATGCTCATTTTTTAGTAGTCATTGTTTATGCACACTACATGGTCATTTATAACAGGTGGATTCATCAACTCCTTAGTCTGGAAGTGATGTTTAATTTTTCTCTATAATATAAAGTATTCCAATGCTTCTAATTTTGTGATGTCAAGAAAACTTTTCATGCAAATGGCAGCATTATAAACATAATTATAAGTACTCAGTAAAGAACATAGTGTATAGTGAGTAGTCAGTGAATGGATGAATGACCACTTTTGCTTAGGGCAGGTGGCTCAATGTTAGAGAATACACATACCAATGCAGGAGCCACAGGAGATGCAGGTTCAATCCATGGGTGGGAAAGATCCCCTGGAGGAGGAAATGGCAAACCCACTCCAGTCAGTATTCTTGCCTCAAAATCCTGTGGACAGAAGAGCCTAGTAGACTGTGGTCCATGGTGTCACAAAGAGTCAGACGTGACTGAAGCGACTGAGCACACACACAGAGATGGCATTCTTACATGCATGCACTGTGCAGCACCAACATATCCACAGATCTCCTTAATATTGTCAAATAGCAGATTATATCGTTTTGGAACAGGGACTCTCACAACTTTGGCAGCACATTTGTTGTCACCTGGCAAGTTTTAGGAAATAATGCAGACTAGGCACTGATTTTATAAGCTGCCCAGCTGACTCTGCTATGCAGTCAAGGTTTTATATTTTACTACTCAGGCTCTGTACTGGACTAGACCATCAAAGCAGACTCTCCAAGGGTAGGGTGTGGGCAACAGCACTTTCTAGAGATCCCCAGGAGAATAACTGGTGCAGCCCAAACTGAGAACCACTGAAATAGTCCTCAGGGACAATTATCCAAACTGTTTGTTTTACAAGCATAACTGAGGATAACTGAGACCCTGAATGCCCAGCAATCTTCCCCCAAGGTTAAAGACCTAATTCCTATAGATTTTGTATTAGAAGTCAGGCCACATTTAGCATAGAGATTCAAAGTACAGCATAAATCATTAAAAAAATAAAAACATTTTTCAAACCACCAAAAATAGATGAAAATATAACATCATTTAGAATCTTCTAGGAGAACTCATCTATTCTATTTAGGTGCTCAGTAGTGTCCAACTCTGCGACCATATGGATTATAGTCCACCAGGCTTCTCTGTTCATGGGATTCTCTGGGCAAGAATACTGGAGTGGGTTGCCACTTCCTTCTCCAGGGGATCTTCCCAACCCAGGGATCGAACCCACATCTCTTGCATCTCCTGCATTGGCAGGGGGGTTCTTTACCAGTAGCACCACCTGGGAAGCCCAGCTAATTATGTCTTATCTATCTATTTGGGCTTCCCTGGTGGGTCAGACCATAAAGAGTCTGCCTGCAAGGCGGGAGACCAGGGTTCAATTCCTGGGTCTCGAAGGTCCCCTGGAAAAGGAAATGGTAACCACTCCAGTATTCTTGCCTGGAAAATCCCATGGATTGAGAAGTCCACCAATTTATTGCTACTAAACTCCTTGGTCAGATTATTTACTGACTCATCAAAGCTCACCTTGCACTTTAAATGATTCTGAAAGGCCTTCCTTTGAACTAAACTGGAATAGAATCTTGGGGTTATGCGTGTTATACCCATGTGGGATCCCATGTCTCAGTAACTGGTCCACTAATGTGTTAATGGCTGGGAGTTTAACAGAATGAAAACAATAGGAAAAGAGACGATATATAGTTAGAGGACTGATTGTTCCATGCCGTGTTTCCTGTGTGGGAAATCAAACGACTTGCTGCGAATTGTTTGTGTGCAAAAGTCTTTGGCAGTGAAGCCAACAAAAGCACTGGCTAGTGTGTCGGCTCAAAGCAAAACACATCAAATTATGTATTCAGCAAGTCCTCATAATCAGAACCCTGGTCATGTGATCACTTCCTTTCCACTTAGGCTTTGGGAGGCCCTTCCTGTGAACAGAACGTCTGGCCTATTAAGCACAGAGCTGCCAAGTCAGAGCCACAGGTGGCCCTGACTTGGCAAGCGATAAAGCACCAGCTACGCTGCAGACAATAGAAAATAGACAGGGCTTTTCATCTGGTTTTCAGTATATACATACAGAACAGAAGTTTCTTGGGGAAAAGTTGAGTTTTATGATTAAACATAATGCCCAGTGTATTTCCCTAATATATTACCAAGCTCCTACTTAAGGTTTGGAAAGTTTTTATTGAAAGTCACTGATTTAAAAGTCTGTACAGAAGACAGCATTGCGTGAATAATAAGTAGCTATGTTCTTTTATTTTTCCCCATTTCTTCTTATGTTTTAAGTATTCATCATTGATATCTACATTCTCTGCAACCTTACAGAAAAGGCATACAGAATGTGTGTACTGAGAATTGTATAAATCCCCCAACTTCACCTTCTGTGTCATTCCCAGCCATGATACACAGCCAAAGGATGCTCACAAGATGTCATTCACCAAACTCTATAGACCTTGTACTCTTTCTCTCTTAATAGATATGTTCATTGTATTTCTTATCAGTCTGATCCTTCTCGAGTTCCTGAAATACCTATGTTGACCTAAACCTTATTGCACCTACTTAGCTTCACCCTACATCATGTATACAATCCCATCTCAACACCATCTATTTCCTCTAATGTAAGTTCTCCAAATGTATGTATATATAACCCTAGTACCTGCATCTGGTTATCTATTTGCTCCTCCTGTTCTCTGGGGATATAAACTCCAGTCCCAGAAATGTGGTGACTGAAAAACAAGATCTCTGCCAGGGAAACTGCAATATATTCCAGGCTCTGCCACTTTATAGATTTATCAGAGTAAAAAATTTCAGGACCTATTTTCTTCATCCATAAAGTAAAATACAATTTTTACAACGTTTTGTTCAGAGTGGTTGTTAAAGTCATGTAAGTAAATGGAAAGTGACCATCTTAAAAAGGCATATGATTAAAAATTTGTATCAGAAAGAATTTTCATATTTCCAATTTTCTTATAGTTTAAGGAAATCTTAAAATGTAACTAATCTAACTTACAGTGAAGTACAAAATTTAATTCTTATTCTCTGTTAAAAGGTTACCAGTTTCTGCTTGAATATATTTAGTGATAGGAACTCTTTTAGTCTGAAGGCAACTCCTTCCAGTCTTAACAATGTATATTTATCTGTGATAGTTTTCTTTCAAAAAAACCAAAACAACAATATCTGATATAACTTATAAACTGACCAAAGATTTACCAAGGATATTATGAAAAAAACAAAGCAATTTATTTCCTTGTTTCTTTTTGCTTTTCAATATTATTACCAAAAAAATAATTTACAATTAGGTTTAAGTAACAAGCAAATTTGGCCTTGGAGTACAGAATGAAACAGGGCAAAGACTAGTAGAGTTTTGCCAAGAGAATGCACTGGTCATAGCAAACACCCTCTTCCAACAACACAAGAGAAGACTCTACACATGGACATCACCAGATGGTCAACACCGAAATCAGATTGATTATATTCTTTGCAGCCAAAAATGGAGAAGCTCTATATGGTCAGCAAAAACAAGACCAGAAGCTGACTGTGGCTCAAATCATGAACTCCTTATTGCCAAATTCTGACTTAAATTGAAGAAAGTAGGGAAAACTATTAGACCATTCAGGTATGACCTAAATCAAATCCCTTATGATTATACAGCGGAAGTGAGAAATAGATTCAATAGATCTGATAGACAGAGTGCCTGATGAACATGGACGGAGGTTCATGACAAAGTACAAGAGACAGGGATGAAGGCCATACCCAAGAAAAGAAATGCAAAAAGACAAAATAGATGTCTGAGGAGGTCTTACAAATAGCTGTGAAAAGCAAAGGAGAAAAGGAAAGATATAGCCATTTGAATGCAGAGTTCCAAAGAATAGCAAGGAGAGATAAGAAAGCCTTCCTCAGGGATCAATGCAAAGAATAGAGGAAAACAATAGAATGGGAAAGGCTAGAGATCTCTTCAAGAAAATTAGAGATACCAAGGAAACATTTCATGCAAAGATAGGCTCAATAAAGGACAAATATAGTATGGACCTAACAGAAGCAGAAGATATTAAGAAGAGGTGGCAAGAATACACAAAAGAACTATACAAAAAAGATCTTCATGACCCAGATAACCACAATGATATGATCACTCAACCAGAGCCAGACATCCTGGAATACAACGTCAAGTGGGCCTTGGGAAGCATCACTATGAACAAAGCTAGTGGAGGTGATGGAATTCCAGTGGAGCTATTTCAAATCCTGAAAGATGATGCTGTGAAAGGGCTGCACTCAATATGCCAACAAATCAGGAAAACTCAGCAGTGGCCACAGGACTGGAAAAGGTCAGTTTTTATCCAATCCCAAAGAAAGGCAATGCCAAAGAATGCTCAAACTACCACACAATTGCACTCATCTCAGACGCTAGTAAAGTAATGCTCAAAATTCTCCAAGCCAGGCTTCAACAGTACGTGAACAGTGAACTTCCATATGCTCATGCTGGTTTTAGAAAAGGCAGAGGAACCAGAAATCAAATTGCCAACAACGGTTGGATTATCAAAAAAGCAAGAGAGTTCCATAAAAACATCTATTTCTGCTTTATGAATATGCCAAATCCTTTGACTGTGTGGATCAACACAAACTGTGGAAAATTCTTAAAAACATGGGAATACCAAACCATCTGACCAGCCTCTTGAGAAATCTGTATGCAGGTCAGGAAGCAAAAGTTAGAACTAGACATGTAACAGTAGACTGGTTCCAAATAGGGAAAGGAGTACATCAAGGCTGTATATTGTCACCCTGTTTATTTAACTTATATGCAGAGTACATCATGAGAAACCCTGGGCTGAATGAAGCACAAGCTGGAATCAAGATTGCTGGGAGAAATATCAATAACCTAAGATATGCAGATGACACCACCCTTATGGCAGAAAGTGAAGAAGAACTAAAGAGCCTCTTGATGAAAGTGAAAGAGGAGAGTGAAAAAGTTGGCTTAAAGCTCAACATTCAGAAAACAAAGATTATGGCAATTGGTCCCATCACTACATGGCAAATAGATGGGGAAACAATGGAAACAGTGACAGACTTTATTTTGGAGGGCTCCAAAATCACTGCAGATGGTGATTGTAGCCATGAAATTAAAAGACGCTTGCTCCTTGGAAGAAAAGCTATGACCAACCTAGACAGCATATTCAAAAGCAGAGACATTACTTTGTCATCAAAGGTCCATCTAGTCATGGCTGTGGTTTTTCCAGTAGTCATGTATGGATGTGAGAATGGGACTATAAAGAAAGCTGAGCAGCAAAGAATTGATGCTTTTGAACCGTGGTGTTGGAGAAGACTCGAGAGGCTTTTGGACTGCAAGGAGCTCCAACCAGTCAATCCTAAAAGAAATCAGTCCCAATTATTCATTGGAAGGACTGATGTTGAAGCTGAAACTCCAATATTTTGGCCACCTGATGCAAAGAACTGACTCACTTGAAAAGACCCTGATGTTGGGAAAGATTGAAGGCAAGAGGAGAAGGGAATGACAGAGGATGAGATGTTTGGATGGCATCACCAACTCAATGGACATGAGTTTGAGTAAACTCTGGGCTTGGTGATGGACAGGGAAGCCTGGTGTGCTGCAGTTAATGGGGTCGCAAAGAGTCAGACACGACTGAGTGACTGAACTGAACTGAGGTTTAAACTTTCAATTTAAAACAAAATTAGTAAAACTCAGACCATTAACTAACTTTGTTCACTAATTCTGACTCTTGAACTCGAGATATTAGCGGGTCCATCCTGCAGTGATTCTTATGTTTAGCAACTCTAGGTATAGCTTGTAAACAGCTAACAAAAAAGAAACTATGACAAGGCTATTGCTGCTGCTGCTGCTAAGTCTTCAGTCGTGTCCGACTCTGTGCGACCCCATAGACGGCAGTCCACCAGGCTCCCCGTCCCTGGGACTCTCCAGGCAAGAACACTGGAGTGGGTTGCCATTTCCTTCTCCAATGCATGAAAGTGAAAAGTGAAAGTGAAGTCGCTCAGTCGTGTCTGACTCTTAGCGACCCCATGGACTGCAGCCCACCAGGCTCCTCCGTCCATGGGATTTTCCAGGCAAGAGTACTGGAGTGGGGTGCCATAGCCTTCTCTGGACAAGGCGATTAAGAGGTAATTAAAGACTAAAGGCCAAAAGGAATTTTTGAGTAATTACAGATAACAATAAAAAAACAGTATTAGAGCCAAAATCATATGGAAACGTGCTCAACACATTATCAGGAAAATGCAAATTAAAACTACAATAACACATCAATACATACAGCAGATTGTTGAACAAGAAAATAACTGACAAAACAAAGTGGCAGTGAACACATGGAGTGACTACAACGCTTATATGTTGCTGGTGGGAGTGACAGTCAGCACAACCACTTTGAAAATTTATTTGACTATATAGTAAAATCAAAAATACCTATGACCTAACAAGTCTAACCTGGGAATGTATTCAACAATGAGTTCTTAGTTTGACATGAACAAAAATGTTAATAGAACCTTTATTCATAATTGTCCAAAACTGAGTTTGACTCAAATGTCCCTCACTAGCCAAAGAAATAAATTGTGTAGTATTCTTGCTCTCAAGTGTGAGAAAGAACAAACCATTGCTACAAGCAAAAACTTAAATGAGTCTCCCAGACATAATATTAAGCAAAAGATGACTCAAAAGAGGAAATACTGTACAATTCCATTTACGTGAAGTTCAAAAATAGGAAAAATAAACTCATGATGATAAGTTATACTAATGATTACATTTGTATGTTGCAGGGGGCATGAGGGAACCTTCTGAAATGCTGGAGATATTTTGTATCTAGATCTATAAGGTGGTTACCTAGGCATTTACATTTCTAAAACACTTAATTTGTATATTTAAGAACTGTGCACAGAAAAACTACTATCAGAGACTTGTAGTTTTATTATGCTGCTGCTGCTCAGTCGCTTCAGCGTGTCCAACTCTTTGTGACCCTGTGGATTGTAGCCCACGAGGTTCTCCAGACTAGGATACTATGGTGGGTTGCCCTCCCCAGGGGATCTTCCCAACCCAGGGATCGAACTCCCATCTTTTATGTCTCCTGCTATGAAGGCAGATTCTTTACCACTGAGCCACCAGGGAAGCCTGTAGTTTCACTATATTATATTCTAAAATATAATTCACCTTCTTTTTCCATCTCAGTCTCTTTAGAATATACCAAAATAATATCGTGTGTAATAAAGTCAGTTTGGAAAGAGTAGTCAAGAGCTTAATTTGAATTAATTATTGTGTTTGAGAAGAATTCCCTGGTGGCTCAGAGGATAAAGCATCTGCCTGCCATGCGGGAGACCAGGGTTCGATCCCTGGGTTGGGAAGATCCCCTGGAGAAGGAAATGGCAACCCACTCCAGTATTCTTGCCTGGAGAATCCCATGGACAGAGGAGCCAGGCCGGCTACAGTCCACAGGGTCGCAAAGAGTTGGACACGACTGAGCAAGTTCACTTCACTTCACTTGAGAAGAAAAGCCATTCCATAATTTTATATCTTGATAGTAAGAAAATATAGTTAGTACTTCTAAAAGTCCTTCTGTTTATTTAATATAGGCATTTATTAAGTTGTAGAGTTTCTCACTGATGAAAGAATTTGTGAAAAAATAAGTGTATTTTAACTAGCAGTTACTATTCACTATGAAGGTAAATTAGGATGACCTGGGTCAACAAATGGATTTATCTGAGATGGACTACCTTTTAATTGTGGAATTCTATTAGCCAATTTGAACTAAAATGACTTTTACCACATAACTCTCTTGAAAAAAAGGGGGGGGGATTTACTAAAGAAAGTAGTTATTTAGAAAAAAGCATTCTAATAGTATATACCCAAGTATCATGAACTCCAGGAAGTAAAATTTCTAGTTACTAATTCCCCTAGGCAAACATTTTGGGAGAAAAGTAAACGTTCATCCTGCTGTGGATCTCCCTTCTATGAAAACTACACAGCTGCCTACGTATCCAAGTGCCCTCAATACTTTGCTTATTCAAAACTATTCATGTGATTTTCACTGGGAAAAAACACTATCCTAATCGCATCTAGCCCCCTTGGAGACGAGTATGAAAATAAAAGTAACCTTATTCTTTTATTGTTAATAAGATAAAAATTAAAGAAAAATAGAGAAAACCAACTACTTAAAACACATAGTACTTTAAACCACAAAAAGAGAGAGAGAGTGTGTGTGTGTGTGTGTCCCCACAGAGTAAAGAGAGACAGAAGAAAGTCTAGTTTCTTCCATGAGAATTGTTTTGAAATGAATGGGAAAGAAATTAATCAGACAAAGGAAGGAGGAGAAAGAGTCCATTACAGAATTGAATATCAAACACTTTTATGATATATGACGTTACCTAAGTGGGGCCTATGAGAAAAAAAAAAAAAAAGGAATATTTCTAGAAAGGGCACAGAAACCCTGTTCCACGGGGGAGCAGATAACTTAAGTCTTGTCTTTTAGAGAAGTCTGGGCTCCATCAGAGAGCAAGCTTTACGAATCTCCCCCCATAGGAAGGGCTGCTTGCTTTGAGCACCACCACTCACCTCTGTCATCCTCTTAAACCCCTGCCTTTCACATCCCTACCCTCTGCTTGTGTTGGTTTTGGGTTTTATATTGGAAAAGCAGAAGGTATGCTGTAAGTTGAAAGGAAAATGTTCAACTTTCTGGGCATTAGTCCAACTCTTGGTTTTACTAAATAAACATTCAATATACTTGTACTGTGTGCAAGCCACTGTGATAGATCCAGGAGAAAAAAGACAATTAAAGGAAAATAAAACACATTCTATGAAAGGTTGACTTCAAATTGCTTAAAATCCTGTGGAAGGCAAAAGGGTGGTGGGGATATTTAAGACCAACAGAAAAACATGAATACAATTAAGGAAGTAAACGAGGGAAAGGATATCCTAAAACGCATCATATCTGGAACAATTCAACTTTACTTTTCCATGGGAAATAAGGGTGTTCTAAGTCAGTAAAGGTCATTTAAAAATCTGGCCTCAGAGTCATGGTGAAGGTAGAGTCTAGGATGGTCTCCAAAGATGGGCATGTAGAACAGGGCTGAACACAAAATGTTGTATGGAAAAGTAAGTGTAGGGAAAAACAAATAATTTAGTTTGTTTGTTTTTAATGAGGCTGCTGCTGCTAAGTCACTTCAGTTGTGTCTGACTCTGTGCAATCCCATAGACAGCAGCCCACCAGGCTCCCCGTCCCTGGGACTCTCCAGGCAAGAACACTGGAGTGGGTTGCCATTTCCTTCTCCAATGCATGAAAGTGAAAAGTGAAAGTGAAGTCGCTCAGTCGTGTCTGACTCTTAGCGACCCCATGGACTGTAGCCTACCAGGCTCCTCCCTCCATGGGATTTTCCAGGCAAGAGTACTGGAGTGGGGTGCCATTGCCTTCTCGGTTTAATGAGGCTAAGTACATTCAACTGTTATGCTGTATTCAGTCAGTCAGTCGTGTCCGATTCTCTGTGGCCTCATGAACTGTGGTCCACCAAGCTCCTCTGTCTATGGAATTTTCCAGACAAGAGTACTGGAGTGGGTTGCCATTTCCTACTCTAAGGGATCTTCCTGACCCAGGGACCAAAGCTGAGTCTTTTGCATCTTCTGCATTGGCAGGCGGATTCTTTACCACTGAACCACCTAAGAAGCCCACATTCAACTGTTGCTGGCACTAATTACTACCTTGGAGGTTCAGAGCTTCCTAGGTAGATGAGTCTAGGGGAGAAATTTGGTTAAAGAAAGGTAAGCCAACTTGTCTTCAAGCTTAATTTTCATAGCAAGCAAATCATTTTGTTTCATTTGTTTATTTAGGATGGCTCAGGAGAGGCTGGTGGACACCAATCTGGCCTGCCATCCTTCTTCCCCTTTCCCCTTCCCCACATTATTTTTCCTCACAGCCTCCACTGACTGTGAATAAAAATAATACAGAAAATGAAGAAAATCCAAACAGTTATTTCTTTTTAAATTAATTTTTTTGGAGTACAGTTGCTTTACAATGTTGGGATAGTTTCTCTTATACAGCAAAGTGAGTCAACTGTATGTATACATATATTCCCTCTTTTTTAGATTTCCTTCCCACTTAGGTCACCGCAGAGCACTGCCAAGCAATTATATCTCAATTAATAATTTTAAAAGCAATAGAATAACTAGGTACTGTTTATCATTTCAGAATCAAACGATAATTTGCATAGCGATCTGCAGGTTGGTTGTTTTTCAGCTGCTAAGTGTGCCTCCCTCTTTGCAACCCCATGGACTGCAGCACACCAGGCTTCCCTGTCCTTCACTGTCTCCAAAATTTGCTCAAACTCATGTCCATTGAGTCAATGATGCCATCCAACCATCTCATCCTCTGTCACCCCCTTCGTCTCCTGCCCTCAATCTTTCCCAGCATCAGGGTCTTTTCCAATGAGTCAGCTCTTCACATCAGGTGGCCAAAGTATTGGAGCTTCTGCTTCAGCATCAGTCCTTTCAATGAATATTCAGCATTGATTTCCTTTAGGATTGACTGGTTTGATATCTTTGCTGTCCAAAGGACTCTCAAGAGTCTTCTCCAGCATCACAGTTCAAATCGTCAGTACTTTAGCACTCAGCCTTCTTTACGGTTCAACTTTCACACTCATACATGACTACTGGAGAAACCATAGTTTTGACTATATGGACATTTGTTGGCAAAGTTATGTCTCTGCTTTTTAATATGCTATCTAGGTTTGTCATAGCTTTTCTACCAAGAAGCATCTTTTTTGTTAGTTATAGAGACTTTTGAGAATTAAAAAAAAAAAAGTCTCTTCCTTCCAAACTACCTTTATTTGCCTCTGCACACACATTCAAATTATATCAATTTTATGGAGTTTATGGGTCCCTGGGAACTCATATACTATTTTAGCCTTCCCTTCAGCTTCCCATCCCCTACCCCTAATGTTTGGAAGGCATAGATTGTATTTCTATTTTCTTACTGCTTTCTTTATATTTTTATATAAATATCCTTCACTATAAAAGGAAATATAGAAGAGGTTTGTAGACACTAATCTTAAATGAAAATTCAGGAATTTCTGTATGATTTTTTTATTTGGTGTTCATTATTATCACTGATCTTGATTTTTTAATATCAATAAGGAGACAAAAAAAGATTCACAGATTATTTGGATGAAAAATTTGACTTTGGTGTTGGTAATAGGCTGCTTTTATATATTATGGCTTTTGAGACGTCTAATAATTTAAATCAGATCAGATCAGTTGCTCAGTCGTGTCCGACTCTTTGCGACCCCATGAATCGCAGCATGCCAGGCCTCCCTGTCCATCACCAACTCCTGGAGTTCACTCAGACTCACGTCCATCAAGTCAGTGATGCCATCCAGCCATCTCATCCTCTGTTGTCCCCTTCTCCTCCTGCCCCCAATCCCTCCCAGCATCAGAGTCTTTTCCAATGAATCAACTCTTCACATGAGGTGGCCAAAGTACTGGAGTTTCAGCTTTATCATCATTCCCTCCAAAGAAATCCCAGGGCTGCTTTCCTTCAGAATGGACTGGTTGGATCTCCTTGCAGTCCAAGGGACTCTCAAGAGTCTTCTCCAACACCACAGTTCAAAAGCATCAATTCTTCAGCGCTCAGCCTTCTTCACAGTCCAACTCTCACATCCATACATGACCACAGGAAAAACCATAGCCTTGACTAGACGAACCTTTGTCAGCAAAGTAATGTCTCTGCTTTTGAATATGCTATCTAGGTTGGTCATAACTTTCCTTCCAAGGAGTAAGCGTCTTTTAATTTCATGGCTGCAGTCACCATCTGTAGTGATTTTGGAGCCCAGAAAAATAAAGTCTGACACTGTTTCCCCATCTATTTGCCATGAAGTGATGGGACCAGATGCCATGATCTTCGTTTTCTGAATGTTGAGCTTTAAGCCAACTTTTTCACTCTCCACTTTCACTTTCATCAAGAGGCTTTTGAGTTCCTCTTCACTTTCTGCCATAAGGGTGGTGTCATCTGCGTGTCTGAGGTTAATGATATTTCTCCCGGCAATCTTGATTCCAACTTGTGTTTCTTCCAGCCCAGCGTTTCTCATGATGTACTCTGCATATAAGTTAAACAAACAGGGTGACAATATACAGCCTTGACAAACTCCTTTTCCTATTTGGATAGAAGTAAATTATTAAAGTAAAATTTGGTCCCATCACTTCATGGAAAATAGATGGGGAAACAGTGACAGACTTTATTTTCTTGGGCTCCAAAATCACTGCAGATGGTGACTGCAGCCATGAAATTAAAGACGTTTGCTCCTTGGAAGAAAAGTTATGACAGCATATTAAAAAGCAGAGACATTATTTTGCTGACAAAGATCCTCCTAGTCAAAGCTGTGGTTTTTCCAATAGTCATGTATGGATGTGAGATTTGGACCATAAAAAAAGCTGAGCACCAAAGAATTGATGCTTTTGAACTGTGGTATTGGAGAAGACTCTTGAGCGCTCCTTGGACTCCAAGGAGATCCCACCAGTCCTTCCTAAAGGAAATCAGTCCTGAATATTCATTGGAAGGACTGATGTTGAAATTGAAACTCTATTACTTTGACCACCTGATTCGAAGAACTAACTCATTGGAAAAGACCCTGATGCTGGGAAAGATTGAAGGCAGGAGGAGAAGGGGACAACAGAGGATGAGATGGTTTGATGGCATTACCAACTCAATGGACATGAGTTTGAGCAAGCTCCAGGAGTTGGTGATAGACAGGGAAGCCTGGTGTGCTGCAGTCCATAGGGTTGCAAAGGGTCGGACATGACTGAGCAACTGAACTGAATTGAACTGATTAAAGTAAAATAGGCTCATGCCCCAGTTGAAGTTCTCTTAATAAAAAATACATGTCTGAAACCATAGTAACAAAATGCTCAACAGTAATAATTTATTTGACATAATAACTTCTATCAGACTTACAAATGCAAACGAGACAAATAAGAATATGAAAATTAAAATCCTTTCCTTCAAAATATTTTATTTATAACCAAAAGACTTAGACATTTATACCCAAGAAAAATAAAATTAATTTATCAAGATATTATATTATGTATAGTAATTATTCCAATTCCTTCTAAAAAGTATCTCTTAGACATAATCCCATGGACTGTTTTTAAAAGAAACCAATTTACTAGTCAGTATTTAATAAAATGTTGCTCCATACTTCTTTTGAGATTTTGTAGCTAAAATTAAAGTAATAGAGAACAGACATTAGAACATAAGTCACTCCATTATGCTAGTTAAGTAGATGGGTAAATAACACATTACAAAAATGATCAATTTTGCTATTATAATAAGGGGCAAAACAGTAATTAAGGAATTATATTTTTTTAGTTGGATGGACATTACAATTATTTAATAAAACCTTGTTTTAAAAAGAAGGACTAGGACTACAGGGCATAGATTGGAAGTTTGGGATTGACATATACATGCTGCTACATTTAAAATAGGTAACCAACAAGAACCTACTGTATAGCACAGGAAACTGCTCAATATTCTGTGATGACCTAAATAGGAAAAGAACTTGAAAGAGAATAGATAAATGTATAGGTATAACTGAATCACTGCAGTATACACCTGTAACTAACACAACATTGTTAATCAATTACACACCAATATGAAATTCTAAAAATTCTTTTAATGAAGAGGGAGCAGGAGATGTTCACATTAACAATATATTTACAAAACAAATAAACTGTACTTGGAATCAGATGACTGATTCAAAAGCCAACGGAGCATCTAAACAGTTTGTGTCCTTGGACAAGACATTTGACCTGCCTAAAGTGAAGTCGCTCAGTTGTGTCTGACTCTCTGCGACGCTATGCCCTGTAGCCTGCCAGGCTCCTCAGTCCATGGGATTTTCCAGGCAAGAGATTTAATTTATCAGTCAAAAGAGATTTAACAAATTCATAGGATGGTCAGCCTTATAGAATAGTCAGTTTCAATAAGATGCTCCACACATGTATGATAAGTCACTTTGTGTCCAACTCTTTGAGACCCTACAGATCGCAGCCTGCCAGGCTCCTCTGTCCATGGGATTCTCCAGGTAAAAATACTGGAGTTGGGATGGGTTGGGTTGGGTTGCCAATCCAGGGATTGAACCTAGTTCTCTTATGTCTCCTGCATTGGTTCTCTACCACTAGCGCTACCTGGGAAGATGATTTATGATTTGCATTGTTTTGCTCAAATATCAGTTATAATTTTGAAGCACTGGGTCATGAAGCTATTGAAGAGGCAGAACCAGGATCAAAAATCAGGTGTCTTCCCTCTCAGTTCTGTAGGTTTGGTTAGAGCACAGTACTGCTTAGAGGCTTTCTAGGTGGTGCTAGTAGTAAAGAACCTGCCAGCCAATGCAGGAGATATAAGAGATGTGGGTTCAATCCTTGGGTCAGGAAGATCAGCTGGAGGAGAGCATGGCAACCCACGCCAGTGTTCTTGCCTAGAGAATTCCATAGACAGAGAAGCCTGGCGGGTTACAGTACATAGGATCACAAAGAGTTAAACCTGACCAAGCATGCATGCACAGATGCCCTGGGTTTCCTGTGAGGCCAGATAAGCCTAGAGGGCTCACAGCTATGGCCTGGTGGCTCTGGCTGCAGTCTTTGGCCTTTTTCCCCACCAGAAGTAACAAATAGAAACTCCTCTTACTTGTGCATTTCCGGGACCAAGTTAGAGAGCAACACTTCATTAACATGGATCCCTCCTGTAGCCCCTCTAATGGTTTCTCCTGGTTGTCAGGTCCTCATGCTTGCGTGCTAAGTTGCTTCAATCATGACTTACTTTAGTTACTTAGTTTAGTTACTTGATACTACATTTGCTATCACTGAAGTTTTATATAGTTATTTTAAGATAGCATTTCCAGAATATAAATGGCTTTAATATAATTCTTAACCATGAAATGTTCCCAGCTCATTAGACCCCCTAAAATTAGATTTCATATGCATTACACTATTAATTGGTTCACTATTATTTAAAATACAATTGAAGTCTGGTGTGACCTGGTAGACAGTACAGTTCAGTTCAGTTGCTCAGTCGTGTCTGACTCTTTGCGATTCCATGGACTGCAGCATGCCAGTTTAAAAGCATCAATTATTTGGCACTCAGCTTTTTTTATGGTCCAACTCTCACATCCAGACATGACTACTGGTAGAGACAAGTGAAACATGAAAAAATATACCATAAAATGTGATAAGAAATCTCTACAAGTAGTCTCATGTTTATTTCAACAAATGTTGGCTATAAAACAAAATAAAAAATCAAATCAACTATCACCCCTTGTCAATTTATTTATTTTATTTTATTGATTGATTGATTGATTTGATTTGATTTGATTTATTAATTTAGCCTTAAATTCACTGATCAGTTTGGGGGAGTTGACATTTAGTAAGCATCTGTTTGTTTTTTAAAAATCATGTTGTTTCTATTACACATTGTACTTTATAAATTTCTAAGTTATGTACAGTCAAAGTACAGTTTCCTTATATGACTTCTAGTTTCAGTTTTTCGCTTGGAAACAATTTCCTCCAAGAATTTTTTAAAATTTTCCTCTTTGGTATTTCTATGTGAAATGTGAATTTCAATTCAGCAAAGATTTGTCAGATACACTGCCAAAATACTATACATATGTGTGTGTATATTTTGTTGTTTGGTCACTAAGTTGTGCCTGACTCTTTTGCAATCCCATGGACTGTAGCCCACCAGGGACCGCTGCCCGTGGGATTTCACAGGCAAGAACGCTAAAGTGGGTTGCCATACACACACACAAACACACACATAAACGTGCATGTGCACACACATACACACACACATATCATATACATACATATATATATGTATGCTGAACTTTCAAAATTAAAACTTTTTCTTCTCTACGAAAGACAGTGTTAAGAAATTGAAAACTGAAGCCATAGGAATTACAGAAAATATTTACAAATCACAAATCTGATAAAGCACTTGTATACAACTAAAGTATAAACAGCTCTTAACACTTACAAGAAAACAAACAACAAAAATAGAAAATCATGAAAAAGATGAAAACAAATACTTCACTAAAGGCACAAATGTGTCAGTGAAACATATAAAAATATATTCAACATCATTACTCATTTGGCAAATTAAACCACATGGATACATCACTACATATCTATTTTAAATGGTTTTTAAATAAAGTAACAACTCCAAGCACTGGTAAAGAGGAAAAATAACTGGAACTCTCATACACTGATGGTACAATGCAAAATGGCACAACCTGGCAGTTTCCCATAAGGGAAAAGATTTGCTTACCTTATGATCTAGCAATCCAACTTGGCATTACTCAAATGAAATGAAAACCTGCATTCACACAAAAATCTGTAGGCCCAGTGTATAGTAGCTTTATTTGTAATCACCCTAACCAGTCCATTCTAAAGGAGATCAGCCCTGGGATTTCTTTGGAAGGAATGATGCTAAAGCTGAAACACCAGTACTTTGGCCACCTCATGCGAAGAGCTGACTCATTGGAAAAGACTCTGATGCTGGGAGGGATTGGGGGCAGGAGGAGAAGGGGACGACAGAGGATGAGATGGCTGGATGGCATCACCGACTCGATGGACGTGAGTTTGAGTGAACTTCGGGAGTTGGTGATGGACAGGGAGGCCTGGCTTGCTGCAATTCATGGGGTTGCAAAGAGTCGGATAAGACTGAGCGACTGAACTGAACTGAAACTGGAAACAGGGTTTCCCTGGTAGCTCAGCAGTAAAGATTCCTCCTGCTAATGCAGGAGATGCAGGTTAGACCCCTGAATGAGAAAGATCCCCTACAGAATCCACTCCAGTATTCTTACCTGGGAAACCTCATGGACAGAGGAGCCAGGCTGGCGATAGTCCGTGGGGTCACAAAGAGTCAGACATGACTTAGTGACTAAACAGCAAACTGGAAACAATCCGCATGTCATTCCACTGGTGAAAAGATAAACTGTGGTACACTGCACTCACCAATAAAAAGGATGAAGAACTGATACGTGCAGTAAAACAGATAAATTAAAATGCATTAAACTATGTGAAAGAAATCAGATTCAAAGGCTGTAATACTGTTTGATTCTATTAATATGACATTCTTGAAACAGCCACACTATTGGAATAGAGAAGAGAGATGTGGCGTGGGGAAGGATTGCCATCAAAGGGAAAGAGTCTACTTGGGAGGTGGTGATGAAACTGTTCTGTATCTTGATTGTGGTGGTAACTACATTTTATCAACATTCATAGAACTGTATACTTAGAGTAAATTTCACTGTATTTAAATTATATGTTAATGCTTTCAATGAAGAAAAGAAAAAAAAAGAATAGGATATTGGTCTCACTCATGATTCATATCCATAAAACAAAATCTCTGGATAAACTCCAAGGTACTACTATACGGCACAGGGAACCATATTCCACATCCTGTAATAAACTAGAATGGAAAAGAATATGAAAAAGATATTGAAAAAGAATATGGAAATATATAACTGAGTCACTTGCTGTATAGCAGAAATTAACACATTGTAAACCAACTCTAAGATCATGTATCAGGTCAACTAAGATCATGTGTCTTCACTAGATCATTTGCATGTTTTTTAAATTAATTTCTTTATCATTAATTTTGTGTGTGTTTACCTAAATAAGCATTATATTTGAACACTTTAGGAAATCTAAGAATTGTAAAGTGATCCATGTTATACAGTCTAGAAAGTAAATATTTATCAATAATTCTCTTGGGTTCATCTCCCTGCTAATCCAGGTTTCTTAAATTAGTGACAGTAATAGGAATAATTTAGGATAATCCATTGACTCATAGATTTAAAAACTTTGTACTGGAAAGGGAACACATTAGGAAATAATGATTGGTAAAAGCAGGATCAGGACCAGAACAAAGGCCATAGGATATGTAAATTCCAGAGGGAGCAAACAAAGAAGTACTTCGTTGGGACTTCATGCTGGCAGCCTGGGTACCTTGCAAGACACCAGGAAGGCTGCTGCTGGATGCTGTGCCCACATCAGAGCTGTTTCCTGCCATGGCTGCAGAAGAGCATGTGTTTCCCAGGTCTGCTGCCAGACTGTCTGCTGATTAACACACTAGTCTCAAGCATGGCATTGGGTGGCATTGTCTCCCACCAATGCCCCGCAACTGTGTGAACCTGGAGCAAACCATCACTGACAGTGAAAAGATTGACTTTGTGAATTTGGGAGAGAAAATACTGTAAAGAACCATCCTCAATCTCTAACTTCTTATATATCTCCTAGCAAAAAAGTCAAATGGTGGGAGAGGGAACAAGAAGAAGAGGATAAGAAAGTGACATTATACAATTATAAGTTGTATATACAACAAACTTCATCAAGATTTTGATCTTTGCAATGAAAATCATAGTGCATGTGAAAGTGAAAGTCTGAGTCACTCAGTTATGTCTGACTCTTTGCAACCCCATGAACTGTAGCCCAACAGGTTCCTCTGTCCATGGAATTCTCCAGGCAAGAATACTGGGGTGGGTAGCCATTCCCTCCTCCAGGGAATCTTCCCAACCCAGGGATTGAACCCAGGTCTCCTTCACTGCAGGCAGATTCTTTACCATCTGAGCCACCAGAGAAGCCCATACAAGACTACTGGAGTGGATTGCTATTTCCTACTCCAGGGGATCTTCCTGACCCATGGATTGAACCCACATCTCTTGTGCTTTTTGAGTCATTGCAGGCTGATGTTTAACTATCCCAAAATTACCAAACTGTAAAAATCAGGCGCTGACATTTTTTCTGCAAAATGTTTGTTAATAGAAACCAAAAGTAGAAAAACAATGAATAAATTAATAATAAAACAGACATTTGTAACACACAGCCAGGTTGGTTACAAGAGTGATCTCATTCAAAACTCAAAACAATGCAATGGGATTGGCAGTATTAACTACTTGGAGTTTTAAGCTGAAGAAATGAAATCTTGGAGATGTCCAATAACTTGCCCTGAATTGGACCTGGTAACCTTATCCCTTTCCCCCTTTCAAGTTAGTGCTGCTCCCAAAGTATGAGGAATGAACCTCCTTTTCCAATAAAAGCAAAGTGCCCTCCAGGGCACTTACCAAGATTCACCAACCATGATCTTAGGAGCTGATAGTTCAAGGAAGGAAAATTCTCTTTAATTTTCTTATGCCTCATGAAGCTTAACATCATCAGAGGAAGTAGAGTCATCTCTTCCTTTTAACACTAATTCATCTGCAATGTGAATATCAGAGAGATGTCTTGTACCACAATAGCACAGAACATAAGGCAAGAATTAATTTCCAGCCCTAAATTCACTTATCAAAAAACAAAACCATAATCAGGCCTTTTCAGCCTATTCTATAGTATCAAGGATATAGCGAATCTTCATTTAGAAGGCCAGAATAGCTACCAAAATATTTTCAATATCCACCTAAGTATAAACTCAAACTAACTCACAGAAGTTTTTAATCCCTAAGTAGAATATAACTTGAAACATTATTTTTCTATTTACATTTTCTTTGGAGAAAATATAAAGCCAAAGCCAATTATACATTAGCCAAAGTACAAAAATATAAGACTCAAAAAGTACAAATATTATATGAATAAAATGTGAAATCATAAACCAATTTATTACATTTACTGGGTTTATTTACATCTTAAATATATTTGACTTGATGACTACAATTCCCAGTACATAACCTCAGATATGCAAATGATACCACCCTTATGGTAGAAAGTGAAGAACTAAAGAGCCTCTTGATGAAAGTGAAAGTGGAGAGTGAAAAAGTTGGCTTAAAGCTCAACATTCAGAAAACGAAGATCATGGCATCCAGTCCCGTCACTTCATGGGAAAGAGATGGGTAAACAGTGGAAACAGTGTCAGACTTTATTTTTCTGGGCTCCAAAATCACTACAGATAGTGACTGCAACCATGAAATTAAAAGACGCTTACTCCTTGGAAGGAAAGTTATGACCAACCTAGATAGCATATTCAAAGGCAGAGATATTACTTTGCAAACAAAAGTCCGTCTAGTCAAGGCTATGGTTTTTCCTGTGGTCATGTATGGATGTGAGAGTTGGACTATGAAGAAGGCTGAGTGCTGAAGAATTGATGCTTTTGAACTGTGGTGTTGGAGAAGACTCTTGAGAGTCCCTTGGACTGCAAGGAGATCTAACCAGTCCATTCTGAAGGAGATCAGCCCTGGGATTTCTTTGGAAGGAATGATGCTAAAGCTGAAACTCCAGTACTTTGGCCACCTCATGCGAAGAGTTGACTCATTGGAAAAGACTCTGATGCTAGGAGGGATTGGGGGCAGGAGGAGAAGGGGACAACAGAGGATGAGATGGCTGGATGGCATCACTGACTTGATGGATGTGAGTTTGAGTGAACTCCAGGAGTTGGTGATGGACAGGGAGGCCTGGCTTGCTGCGATTCATGGGGTTGCAAAGAGTCGGACACGACTGAGCGACTGATCTGATCTGATCTGATCTTTTTGAAATTAATGCTTAATTGACATGATTTCCATGTTACTAGACTTGGAAATTTTCTCTTGTGCTCTCCTGCCCTTCAGAGGTTATTTATCATTTTGGGTAACTGAGTCTATGGTTCTTTCATTAATGTGTTTTCTTCCCATTTATGTGTGTATTGAAACTTTAAAAAATTTCTGGCATGAGTTAAAAAATTTGTGAAAATGGCAAATTATTCATGATCCTCCCTTTTTGCTTTGGCTCACCTGTCTTCTTTGAGATTTTATTCTCTTTAATAGACCAGCAGATAGTAATATGTTAGCTCTCAGAGGTGATGACTGTGATGTAACAGAAGTTTCTGCAGATTTAAAGGACAGATGCTATTGCTGGGAATATCAAACTGTGTGAAGTTTGAGATGAATGGCTCCTTGTAATGCCAACAACTCAATTGTGTCTGGGTTCTAAAAAAGCAAAAGCAACTTAGAAAAGCAGAATTATTAGAGTAAAAAAAAAAAGTCTGTACTATTTTTTAAAAAATCAGCTCTCTACTCATAATCCTACAAATCAATCCAACAGCATGAAGGAGACACCTGTTAGGAACTTGCCTTTCTACTAGAGATGCTAATAAAAAGGTAAATACAGTCTTGCTCTCGGGGAAGTCCTAAGAGAAACTACAGAGCAGTCATCACAGTGGCGCCGTGCTGTGCTGTGCTTAATGACGTCAGTCATGTCTGACTCTTTGCAACCCCATGGACTGGAGCCGGCCAGGCTCCTCTATCCATGGGATTCTCCAGGCAAGAATACTGGAGTGGGTTGCCACGCCCTCCTCCAGGACAGTGGCACTATCAGTTCCATATTAGGAGTAGATGGAACAGTAGAAGCACAAACAAGTAGAAGCCAAAATCTTCCAAGTGGGGGCAGGATGAGAAACATGATGAAAGTCTTTGGAAAAGGGAAAAATACAAAAAGTGAGTTTTAAAAAATAAAGAGATATGGCATGGTGACAGGGACTTTAGGTGTTTGGGAAGCATCAGGTGTCACGGCTCAGTGAGGCAATGATGGAACTGTGAGTATTCAGAAGAGCTGGGAATGTAGGTGAAGTTGCAGAAAGAGACCCAATTAGGAACGGCCTTAGAATTCATGTTGAGTTTGATATTATCCTCTGAGTAATGATATGATGGTTAATGTGTCACTGCTTCTCTGGAGAATCCCAACTAATACAAAGAGGAAAGCATAAAAAATAATAACCAGAGAGTAACATGATCAGTTTTACATTTTGAAGAATAATTCTGGTGATAGTGAGTGGAGTTTCATCTTTTTGTTAATTTTTAAAAGATGTATGTGTGTGTGTGTGCATTTAGTTATCTACCATGTGTTAGGCATCGAGATGGCATTAAAGTTATAAACAAAAAATAAACACAACACTTGTCCCCATGGAGATAGTAAAAGTAGTTACAAGATGTATTTATTAAAAGGAAATCAAATAAGAGATTAGTGGAAAGCCCCATCAGGAAATAATGAAAGCAGAAGTGACAAGCTAGTTATGACATGGATTCAGGAGATATCATTGTCAAGACCTAGCTAAATAACTGAATGTGGGGTAGAGGTGGTTTACCCAGGTTTCTATCTTGAGAACAGCTGGAAGATAGCATTTAGAGTAGAAGATAAAGCAATTCATTAAAGAGTTAAACTTTATTTGCATACAAATCTAGGCCGTTTATAAAGATTATTCATTTAACTTATAGAACAATCCAACGGGGTAGATGTTCCATTATTATCTCATGATTCTTTTGTGGATAAAGAAACTGAGTGTGGGGAAGTTTATAATGTTTAAAATGAAAGCAAAAGTTGTTCAGTTGTGTCCAACTCTTTGTGACCCCATAGAATAACAGTCTACAGAATTCTCCAGGCCAGAACACTGGCATGGGTAGCTTTTTCCTTCTCCAGGGGATCTTTCCAACTCAGGGATTGAACCCAGGTCTCTGGCATTGCAGGCAGATTCTTTACCAGCTGAGCCACAAGGGAAGCCCAATAATACTGGAGTGGGTAGCCTATCCCTTCTCCAGCAGATCTTCCCGACCCAGGAATCAAACTGGGGTCTTCTGCATTGCAGGTCAATTCTTTACCAACTGAGCTATTAGGGAAGCCCCTATGATGTCTAAACTAACACATTTTGCAAGGAGCAGAACTGGATTCAGACTCAGATAGGGCTGAAGGCATGTTTGACTTCTCAAGGGTAGCTTAGTGACCATAGCTAGTGGCTCTCATTTGGTTCTCAGATGACTGAGTAAATAGAAAGATGCAGACTTAGAAGTTCTCTCAAAAAATGTAACTTTATCACCAAAAACATCGTTTCCTTGTTTGATTCCCTGGTATATGAGTTTAGGTTGATTAATTAACAATCTCTTGAAAGTCATAGGCCAACACACACTTTCTGATTAACTGGTTTATTGAACTTGAGAGGTTTTCTTTTAATAAACTATTTGTAGAATGTTCTTCCAACATTTCCTTTAAACTATTTCAGCCACTGCAAATGATATCTCTTAGATATAATCACTGACCATATGCATGTACTGGTTCTGATTTGTCATTAAAATCAATGTTCAAAAAACTAAGATCATAGCATCTGGTTCTGCCACTTCATGGCAAATAGATAGGGGAAAGTGGAAACAGTGACAGATTTTATTTTCTTGGGCTCCGAAAGAACAGTGACTGTTAAAGAGCCATGAAATTAAAAGACACTTGCTTCTTGGAAGAAAAGCTACAACAAACCTAGACAGTGTATTAAAAAGCAGAAATATCACTTTGCCAAAAAAAGGTCCGTATAGTCAAAGCTATGGTATTTCCACTAGTCATGTGAGAGTTGGACCATAAAGAAGGCTGAGTGCCAGAGAATTGATACTTCTGAATTGTGGTGCTGGAGAAGACTCTTGAGAGTCCCTTGGATAGCAAGAAGATCAACCAGTCAATCCTAAAGGAAATCAGTTCTGAATATTCATTGAAAGAACTGATGCTGGAGCTCCAATCTTTTGGCCACTTGATGCAAAGAGCTGACTCACTGGAAAAGACCCTGATGCTGGGAAAGATTATGGGCAAGAGGAGAAGGGGGTGACAAAGGATGAGATGGTTGGATGGCATCATCAACTCAACATACATGAGTTTGAGCAAACTCTGGGAGGTAGTGAAGGACAGGGAAGCCTGATGTGCCGCAGTTCACAGGGTTGCAAAGAGTCGGACATGACTCAGGGACAGAACAACAAATGTGCATGTACTTGGTTCTGATTTACAGGATCAGCTTTACAGGATCAAATCACAGGATTATCATGATTTACACATGATAATCCTATGCCAGTGTGCAATGATTTGGGTATATTTAACATGTGTGCTCTTGTTATACTTGTGAACAGTCTCTTTAGGCTTAACAATGATAGGCTGTGCCACTATTTTCAAAAATGCAAAAATAGTTCTTCAATGCCAAATGATACCCAACATTTATGTAGCACTTATGTGACAGGCACCATTGTAACCACGTCATAAATATTAGCTCATCTATTCTTGACAATGGCCTTATGAAACAGATACTATTATTATTATCCCCATTTTATAGATGGAGAAACTGAGACTTTGGGTAACTTCATGGTCACAAGACTAGAAAGCAGCACAGCCACAAGTAGAACCCAGAGTCCATAGTCCGCTTCTAACCACTACTCTACACTGCCTCTCACATACAGGATCTTCCTCTTTCAATCTTCAGCCTTCCACTCTCAGAACCAGTTGTAGTCCATCTTAGGGAATCCTGAGACGCAATGGTGATGAAATTCTTTCAAGTCACAGAATAAGAGTTGGGCATGGGCTAGAATTCTGAGTCACTACAGATTCTGCAGCACAAATTTGGAGGAGCTCTACATCACTTAGGTCTCATTTATTTTCCCCTCCATATAGACCCAGGAATTGAAACCCTGAGTGGACTTCATGCCCCACCTTCCACCCAGATGATCGTGTAGAACCACGACTAAATTCCCTACTGCTACATACGGGGCAGGGTGAGAGCTGACAAAAACCAAACTCGACTGTGGCAGAGAAGAGAAAGATAACATGGCTGAAAATGCACCTCTCTGCCAGTCATTTAACTGCCAAATGATCAATATTGCCTCTTTTCTTTCTGTTGCAAGATCGAGGCAGCTTGCGTTACAGGAAAGAGAAAAACTTTTGAGTTTAGACAAGCCAGATGTTCAGGCACGGTCCTGCCATCTGCTTGGTGAATGAACCCACAGAACACATGGATCTTCCCAGAGTGTCTGTTTATGCATTTGCACAAAGGGGATAGAAATAATTTCACAATGCTATCTGACAGAATAAGCGGAAGAACTAAAAGCACTGCTCAGAGATCAGATGTTATCATCATGGTTCAGCAACCAGAGTTCATCACCCTCCAGTTGCTATGCACATTATCCAATTGGCTACCCCATTTTGTGTATGAACTGCTGGCTTGGAACACTTTTCTCTATCAGATGGTTCATGTTTCATTAATATTTATATGCATAGAAAATATCTTGTAAATATACATGTATACATATTCTTATTAAATGTTTGCTTTCCAGAATAGTATTTTTCAATAATTTGCTGGCTTTATTATATTTTATAATTCTCCTCAGTATCTTAAACCTACTGATACTTACCCAATGATACCTTTTTTTGGAAGATGTAAGAAATGTGGGAATATTATAAAAGAGGAGATATATATAGCACAGAGGAAATATTTTTGGTGGAAAATTTTCACAAATAGCTTGTTTACAACAAAACTGTTTAAATCACTGTTTTCCATAGATATTTATTACTGAAGATCACATGTATATATGTTCTGGGGAAACCTACACATTTAAAACTTCTTGAATTACTTTCTAAAATTATATTAATTACTAAATATTTCATAAGCAAATAACAATGAGAAAAGAACTCATGTACAATTGTTTGTCAGAAGAGAAGATCATTCAAATGTAAAAAAAATATAGATTTTTACAGGTTGTATACTGGAAATTAAGTTTAAATTCAGTAAGAAATTGCTCTTTGTTTTAAGGAATAAGAAAATTGTTGCAATAGTAACTTTCAAGATTCTGTTTCCTTGGAAGAAAATAGTTTTTAGTGGCAAAGGCCCAGCATACTGAAAAAGATATATCTTACTGTTAAAGAGAAAAGTAATTTTCAGGTAAAATCTAAATACAGGTAATTAATTTAGTGAAAAATGGCCATAATATTATCTACTTTTAGGACCTGTGGAACTCAAGATATTATATCTGAATAGGGACAAGAAAGGTCTGGAAGGAAACATAGCAAAGTTCAAGATAATAGCTGCCTTAAGAAGGGGGCAGAAAAGGGAATAAAGTCAGAGATGATGTTTGCACTTTATCTGCCATGGAGAAATTTCATTTATATTAATGCAAGGACATTTTAAGTATGACTATAAGCTTTTTGGCTTCATTAATTTTATAACTTAAATTTTAACTCTGTTTTGCCCCTAGTATTTTTGGAAACTGCTCAGATATAAAAGCCCAGATATAAAAGATAATGATTATGGATAGCCACACTTTTAATATCAGCACTAAAATAATGTATCATCTCTACTACTCTTTCATTCAACTGAAATAATAGATTTTGTATTTCTGCCATATTTAAAAGTATGACCTATTTCTCAAGTACTTTCTAAGTGGGGAGATACAAATGAAAATATTTCAAATATAGAAAGACTTCTGAAGTAAAACATAAATAAATATGATATAGTATGCTTTCACAAACCTAGTCATGTCCCTTGATAGAGAGATGTTCATTTTTCTTTTAAGTTTTGAATAGACTGCCTGGTGTCACAAAATGACATACCACTGCATTTAAAACTGTGGTAATATCCCAAAGACAAATTCAGAGACATAGCATTTTCCTTCACCACAAATGCAGCCCCCAAAATAACAACACCTCACGGTGAACACATTGGGCGCCTGGTGTAGTCACGTGAGTACCAGAATGAGAACAACAACCTAGGCTTCAATGATCAAATATTAACATGACATCTGCGGGTAACTCCTTGGGTCCTGGAGTCTACCAGTGATTGCATTGACCTGCAGTGAAAATCAGAGAAGGCAATGGCACCCCACTCCAGTACTCTTGCCTGGAAAATCCCATGGACCGAGGAGCCTGGTGGGCTGCAGTCCGTGGGGTCGATAAGAGTCGGACACGACTGAGCGACTTCACTTTCACTTTTCGCTTTCATGCATTGGAGAAGGAAATGGCAACCCACTCCAGTGTTCTTGCCTGGAGAATCCCAGGGACGACGGAGCCTGGTGGGCTGCCGTCTATGGGGTCACACAGAGTCGGACACGACTGAAGTGACTTAGCAGCAGCAGCAGCGGTGAAAATGGTCTCCATTAATATGAATACCAAAAAAATATTAATAAAAATCTTCAGCTCTGCTGATCTTATTAATGAGTGTGAAATTAGACCCAACACTGGCAGTTTTTTATATCTGGAGATGAGATGTTGAGAATATCTTTGTAATTAAAAATTCATGTCCACTAAAAAAAAAATCTTGACTGAACAGCAAATTCTGTGGAATTTTTCTTTATATATTGGAGGAATTTTTTGAACTAGGTACACTAAAATTTTTTTTCTAGCTATTGCCTTTTATATTTACTTGCTGCTGCTGCTGCTGCTAAGTCACTTCAGTCGTGTCCGACTCTGTGTGACTCCATAGACGGCAGCCCACCAGGCTCTGCCGTCCCTGGGATTCTCTAGGCAAGAACACTGGAGTGGGTTGCCATTTCCTTCTCCAATGCATGAAAGTGAAAAGCGAAAGTGAAGTCGCTCAGTCGTGTCCAACTCTTAGTGACCCCATGGACTGCAGCCCACCAGGCTCCTCCGTCCATGGGGTTTTCCAGGCAAGAGTACTGGAGTGGGGTGCCATCGCCTTCTCTGTATATTTACTTACTTGTTTATTAAAATAATCGATCTAGGGATAGTTAACAACTCCTTTATATGCCATTAAAAATAATCCATATGTTATATTTTTGTTAAAATCTGATCTGTAGATCTAGGAAAAAGCTATCATGAAATACAAGCATAAAAACTTAGGATATAAGGATTTGTCTTCTAGAAGGTCAAAGCTAAGTCTACTCAAGATTTTGTTAACCTTGGAAGGTTAACAAATTGTGATGTAATTATGATTATTTTCTAAGATGGTAAAGGATAGACAGAATATGCCACCCTAATATATGCCACTTTGGCATATGGATTATTTTGAGCTGAAGGTACTTGAAAAACTGGAAATATAGGAAGACGATTTCTCTGAATTCCTTATCTGCCTGACGACAGATCCTCCAAAGTGATTCAGTGGTCATAAATCCTCTCCCTGGAAGTTTCATCAACCAGGGAAGGCTGACTCTCACCATAGGAGAGAAAATTGGAAGCTACTACCTAACCCCAACAAACTTTGTCATACCTTCCCTCCCATCTGTTCTTTGACTGCCCATTCATCTTTCCTAAAAATCACTTTTTCCTCTCTGAAACCTAAATCTCCTCTCCCATTTCCTATTAAAATGATGTTTAAGCCTGAATTCTAAGCTACCTCTTTGAGTTACTCACTTTTCCTCAGTATCTCTCAGGTATACACGAGTTATACATGTTAATAAATACCTGTTTGTTTTTCCCTTGTTAATCTGTCTCTCATTATAGGATCTCAGCTAAGAAATCAGGAAAGTAGAAGGAAATTTATTTTTCCTCCCTTATAGAAGAACACCAGAAAGGTTATAAATATTAAACAATAATATCACTTACATCAAGTTGAAATATGGGCTATATCTGACACAGCCTCTGACAATTTGATTACAGTTCTGTGTGGAAATAGGAATGAGAAATTCATTTGATATGAAATTCACATATGTCTTCATGGAATTTTATTTTCAATCAGATTTCTGCTCCAAATGGCAACTTCTAAAGTCAAACTATAGTTATGCTGCATTTATTGAAGGCCAATAAGGGGTAAGTGCAGGTGATATTTTCTCTTTTCTGGAATCATTCAAGAGAACACCAGGATCATTCTGTAAATTTATTTTACTATAACAGTAAAATAGGCTCATAGTAAAAATTTCAAAACTATTCAGAGGCTAAAAAGGAAAAGTTAAAATCTATCTTATCCAAAACAATCCTGCATTTTCACTCCACAGAGGTAAACATTTTATAGTTTCCTGTGCATCTTTCCAAAACTCTTGTAAAATTTGCATTAATTTTTAAGACTCTACAAGGTTATAATTGTCTAGCCTTGGACTAAAATGAATAGAAATCAATAATGAATATGATGCAATTAATGTGTCAATTGGCAACTTTCTTACATAGAATCTTTTAATTTTTCTGTGCATACATATAGGCTACCTATGCAAACAATCATATAGGAATGATGTAACTATCAAAAATGACCTGAAGTTACTAAAAAGTTTCCAGAAATTTATTGTTTATCACATAGAAAATCTTTTATATTGGCAAAATTGTAAAAATCACTTTAAATATTTTAATAAATATCTTTATTCTAAACTCTATGTGTTGATGTGTTAGTTTGTTCAGTCACGTCTGACTCTTTGGGACCCCATGGTCTGTAGCCTGCCAGGCTCCTCTGTCAATGTAATTCTCCAGACAAGAATACTGGAGTGAGCAGTCATTCCCTTCTCTAGGGGATCATCTCAACCTGAGGACTGAACCCAAGACCCTGCATTACAGGCAGATTCTTTACCATCTAAGCTACCAGGGAAGCCCAAACTCTATGGGAGAAAAGCAACAGTGACTGTCTGGGCTTAGACAAAATTGTGGCTGTTTTTAATACAATCTGTGTAAATCCTGGGTGTCATAGAAAAATGTTTGCCTACTCAAACCATCTGCATCACCATTTAGAAAAAACTCAGCAACAAATGGCAGTATTAATTCCAAATCACAGTTTCCAAATAGGCCAGAGATTTCTGGAGATAAATACAACTGGCCCAGACATTAGGAAATCTCTTCACTGACATGAACAAAAATGTTCCAAAGAAAGCATTTTTTATCCTAAGGTAGGAAGAGAGGGGAAAGTACAGTAAGAAAGAACTATGAGAGCCACCCTTGCCCTCTGAGATGGTCCACACTCTCTCTGTGGAGTGTGTTTTTCTCTAAATAAATCCACGTCTTACCTATCACTTTGTCTCAGTAAATTCTCTCTGCGACAAGGCATCAAGAACTTGAGCTTCACTGGGTCCTGAAACCAGGCATTCTTCTCATCCTAGGAACTTGGGATCCGGGGTAAAACTGCCCTGGTCTAGTGGAGGAGACATCCTGGCCATATCAAGCGGAGGAGACAGAAAGGAGGTTGCCGTATAGTACACAGAAGACAATGCATCCAACTACTGGCTACCGGCCTGCCGGATACAATTGCCAGGACTGTTTTTGAAAGAGTGCAAGAGAAAGAATACAAGATACAAGAATACAACAGGACATCTTTGTTCCTCATCCCCTGTCCCTGACGGTGAGCCCTCATCTTACATCATCCCCCAGAATCTTCACAGAAAGGGGGCTTAGTTGGAGCACAAGGATACTGTGTTCTCTCCTTCTGCCAGCTGAGGATTAAAGCTGCCTTCTATTTCCTCCAAAAAAAAACCAAAAACAGAAACAATTATGAGAAGAGAATAGAATCGGTAGGATTTCAATTCACTTAATTATATCCAATTTATCTTTCTTTGCCATGTAAATTACTTTTCATAGTGAAATTAAGGCTTTCTCAAACTTACTAATAACTACTTCCCACAAGTGCACAAATAATAAAACAGTAGATAATAACATTTTATTGACTTTCTATAGACTAAAATTAAATTACCTGAGAATAAAGACAAATGATAAATAATTAACAGTGGTAAAATAGTTCAAAAAACCTGGTCCTCTGCTAAGTAAGTAAGTTAGCAATTTTAGCAGGATAAGGAATCTTAAAAGAACGCATAGTTCTGGTAATGTTTCCCTATCTTTATAAGTTTTCCACAGCAAATACATTTATGAGAGCTTTTCCTCTGTTAACTTTATGAAAACATATTTGTATATGAACATAAGGACATATATTTATTCATTGCTTTGTTTGCTTGTTTAGTCGCTAAATCATGCCCAACCTTTGCAACCCATGGACTGGAGCCTGCTAGGCTCCTGTCTGTGGGATTTCCCAGGCAGGAATACTGGAGTGGGTTGCCATTTCCTTCTCCAGGGGTTCTTCTCCACCCAGAGATAGAACCTGCGTCTTTGGTGGCTCCCGCATTGGCAAACAGGTTCTTTACTACTGAGACACCAGGGATGCCCATATTTATCTATCCCTCCTCTTTATTCTTTCATCACAGCAAATCATTATGAATCACCTGTAGCTGTTAGCTGGGCTGCATATCTACCTGAGCCTTCAGAATACATCCTGTCCCTAGAAAAACTCATCTGGATAGAGAAAAAAGTCTTAAAAACAAAACACAGTTATGGAAAAATAAGTTGTTTTAATCTTGTTTTGCCTCTGACTTCAAAGGACTCATATATGAAATAAATATTGTGAAATATGAAAGGAAGAAAAGGATTTGGCCAAGAGAACAGAAGGATAAGATCAAAGTACAAAGTTGTGAGAATGCCTGAAAAAACACTTCACTGCACTCAGAACCCCTGACTGTGCACTTTGAATAAAACAAAACTCACCCAGACTTGTCAACTAAGATAAGGAGCAAATGCTAATGATGGCATTTTAATTGTTTTAATGGAATGATTTAAGTTACTTAAGCATAAAGAAACTTTTCTTTTCTTCCAAAGCCAAAGTTACCTGATGTATATTTTTGGATATTGTAAATTTCTATTTGCCATTAATTTTGAATGTGGAGGTTAATTAATAATTCAAGTATGCTTGGGGTAAAAAAAAAACACAATATTTTGTGCTTGTATGGATTTCTAAAAATAAATCAACACATATAAATAAATATGAGTCATGTCTGACTCTTTGCGACACCATGGATTGTAGCCCACAAGGCTCCTCTGTCCACGGAATTTTCCAGGCAAGAATACTGGACTGGGTTGCCATTTCTTCCTCTAGGTCATCTTCCTGACCCAGGGATCCAACTCTCATCTCCTGAATCTCCTGCATTAGCAGGGGGATTCTTTACCACTGAGCCACCTAGGAAGACCATAAATAAGTATAGTCTTACCTTAATTATATGATAGCTACTCAAAGATGTCGTGTAATCATTGTTTCAGTAATGCTATTGTCACTCAAAATATTTTGTGAATTTTCTTTATAATGAAATGTTGAGCCCCTGAAGAAAACTGCACTCCAACTTCCATTTTTTTAAAGAGAAATAAATATTTTGTTTTGAATACAAACTAGTATTTCCCTCATGCAAAATTTTTTTAAAATTAAAAAACATGTCTATATATAATGGAAATAAAATCACTTATAATTCCCAATCACATTAACTTTTTAATATACAGTGGATCCTTGAACAACAAGGGTTTGAATTGTAAGGGTTTGCTTATACTTGGATGTTTTTCACTAAATATGTACTATAGACTATAAAATGTGTGGTTGGTTGAATCTATAGATGTGGAACCACAGCTACGAAGGACTGAATGTAAAGTTACATCTGAGTTTCCACTGCGCAGAGGGTCAGCACCCTAGCTCCTGTGTTATTCAAGGGTCACCTATATATCCTTCCAGAATGTTCCTATGAATTTGACACATGGAGATAATATTTTACAAAGTGGTATCATTATTTTACTTAAGATATTATATATGTTATAAATAATCATATTGACATATACATATAAATGCATATACAATATCTAATAGTATATTATACAATATATAATAGTAATATGATTAGATATATTACTAAGACTCTCTATGTTAATAAATATGCCTTGTTAAATCCTGTGTAAATTGGTGACTACTGTTTTATTGAATTGATCTAACAAACTTTTTAACACTGTTTCTCAAAATACTTTCTGAAAGCTTTCCAAGATGTTCCAAATCATGGGAAGGGAAGATGAGTGATTTTTTACCGAACAAAATTAAAACGTCTATAAAAGATCTTAATTAAAGGACTTCTTGGAGTTTTTAGTATGCTAATTCAAAATGTTAACTCTCTAAAAGTGGAATATATTTTGATGCATTTACAAATCTAAATAAGCCACTGGATTCTTTTTTTTTTTTTTTTTTTGGTAAAGTCCTATTAATATCCTGAATTACTCAAATTCCAGGGTATGTACCTATAAAATCTCTGATACAATTATCTCCCTACTGTTGGGTTTTAGGTAATTTGGTTACTATCAAATTTGATTAACTATCATTTGATTAACTATCATTATTTCCTTGATAAATATTTTCAGATACTTATCTTTAAGCATGAATATCTAAAAATATTATTACTTCTGGCTATTCCTTTAAATAAATTTTGAGACAAAGAACTGCCTGCCCTATTTTTAAGGATTTGATGTGTATCACCAAATTGCTCCTAAAGATTTTATCATTTTCAGCCAGCACTTTCTGAGATTACATCCCATAAACTAAACAATATCTGTTTCCATTCCTCAAATTAACATTTTTTTCTCTACCCTATTGATTAGCCACTTGATTCAAAAGTCTTACCTCTAAATGACTTTAATAACCCTTTATGTACCAAACCACATTGGCTTGGGAATATATACATATATAGAGAGCATCAGAAAAAATTAACCTTTGGAATCCCACAAACTTCTATTCCCTCTCCCCCTATTTCATCCCCCATCACCACCACTGATGCTCTCTGTTTCATAAACTTAATTTCTATGATACAGCAGGGAAGACACATATGAAGTCACACCTGTCTGACTTATCTAAGTAAATAACACCATGACAACATTGCAAAAAAATAAAAATTAAAATGCCTGTATTGAAGGGTTTTGGATCCCTTGACTTCTACCTGGTAATTATTTCTACTTTACAAATAATGCTGGAACAAATAGTAAATCTCAAAGACAAGAATTCCCCAAGCAAGAATTTCCAATCATTCAGGGAAAGACAACACCATGAAAGAGAGGCTGCGAAGTCACTTCAGTAGTGTCCGACTCTGTGTGACCCCAGAGACAGCAGCCCACCAGGCTCTGCCGTCCCTGGGATTCTCCAGGCAAGGACACTGGAGTGGGTTGCCATTTCCTTCTCCAATGCATGAAAGTGAAAAGTGAAAGGGAAGTCGCTCAGTCGTGTCCGACTCTTAGCAACCCCATGGACTGCAGCCCTCCAGACTTCTCCATCCATGGGATTTTCCAGGCAAAAGTACTGGAGCGGGTTACCATTGACTTCTCCTGAAAGAGAGGCAGTAGATTAAAACCATGAGAAAATTTTGTCCAGTGAAATTATAGACAAAAGAGCAGACAAAAATAAAACTCTGAAATAGTTACTAAAACATAAAAAGAAAAACAGGAGATAGGATAAACAAAAATATAATCTGATGTTTTCAAAAGGGAGGTATAGAATAGGCAGATCTAATGAGATTAATAAACAGAGAGGGTATAAATAAACCAAAAGTAACATTTGATAATGCAGAGAAAACAATGAAACCTTGGAATCATAAGAGAATAATATAAACAACCTCATGTCAATAAAATTAGATGATATGAATAATTAGCTAGGAAAATATAAAGTTAATGAAATTGACTCAAGAAATAGAATAGCTGATTGGAGTTGAACCATTTCAAAAACTGAATCAGTAGGTAAAGATCTACTCATCATAATAAGCACCATGGCCATGGTTTTACTCATTTCACTAAATCTCTTTGGCAAAAGCTAATCCTTATCTGATATAATTGTTCCAAATTACAGAAAAAGAAAAAAAGCTAACCAAAACATTTTATAAGGCCTTCCTAATATTGGGCTCAAAATCAGACAAGGACTAAGTAACAGAAGAAAATTATGAACATAGATTCAAAAATCCTGAATAAAATATTAGCAAACTGAATTCAACAATACATAATAAATGAACATATTGTGACTATTTATAGTTTATTTAAAGAATAGAAAGATGGTTTAGCATGAGAAAATTTATTAGTCATTGCTTAATTAAAAATTTAAAGAAGAAATAATTTTTATCATAGAAGTTATGCAGGAAAAATAATTTAAAATGTAAATTCATTGTAATAATGTAAATTCATTCATACAAAACAAGAAAAGCAAATTCATTCTTAACAAACCAGGAATACCTATTTTTATCAAAAACCTGATGCAAACATTATAGGTAATACTGAGATGGTAAAATCATCTTGTTTAATGTTACAAGCAACATAAATTTATCACCACTCAGAAATGTTTAAAACAGTAAGAAGAGCTAAGAACGGAGGGAACCTGGCGTTGTCATACACATTCTCTGTGACACAGACACTGGGGAGGGGAACTCTGCAGTGTCTGGTAAAATAAGAAAGTATGTAAATTGGGAGACTGGGATTGAATCTACTCACTACTATATATAAAACAACTTATAGAAACTGCTGTATAGCACAGGGAACTGGATTCAATACTCTGTGATGGCTGACATGGGAAAAGAATCTAAAAATTTGTGGATATTTGTATATGTATAACTAATTCACTTTGCTGTACACTGAAAACTAACACAACATTGTAAACCAACTACACTCCAATAAAAATTAAAGAAAAAAATGTATGCTCACTCTGGCAACTCTCTGTATATTTCTGAACTAATACTTGTGCATTACAACAAAGAGGCCTGCACAGGGATATAAACTGCAACATTGTTTATCATTGTTCAGAATTGGAAATAATTTAAATTAATTATTTAAATAATAACTTAATAATTATTTAAATAAGTAATTTAAATGTCCATAAATAAAGGAATTGTTAAATAATTCCTGGTACATCTACTATATTACTAACATGGAAAATCTCCAAGACATATGGTTGGGGATAAAAAAGTAAATAGCAGAAAACTAGGCAACTGTGATATAATTTAAATTTCAAAACAAGAGCAAATAATATCATATATTTTATAGGCATGTAAATATGTGTGTATATACCTATAAATAGTTCTGAAACAATCCTCACCAAAATGATAATAGCTGTCATTTCTACTATGAAGGGATAATGGATGTGGTCATGGAAGACTTTTAGCTTCCCCTGCAATGACTGAATGAGTTGATATTAATATACTACATGTGTTGTTGTTGTTCAGTCACTAATTCATGTCCAATTCTTTGCGACCCCATGAACTGCAGCATGCCAGCCTTCCCTGTCCTTATTATCACCCTGAGTTTGTTCAAACTCATGTCCATTGAGTCAGTGATACCATTCAACCATCTCATCCTCTGTCACCCCCTTCTCCTCTTGCCTTCAATCTTTCCCAGGAACAGGGTCTTTTCCAATGAGTCAGGTCTTTGCATCAGGTGGCCAAAGTATTGGAGCTTCATTCAGCTTTAGCACTAGTCCTTCCAATGCATATTTAAGGTTGATTTTGTTTAGGATTGAATGGTTTGATCTCCTTGATGTCCAAGGGACTCAAGGGACTCTCAAGAGTCTTCTCCAGCACCACAGTTTGAAAGCATCAATTCTTTGGTGTTCAGTCATCCTTATGGTCCAACTCTCACATACATACATGACTCAGGAAAAAGCATAGCTTTGACTACACAGACCTCTGTAGACTAAGTGATGTCTCTGCTTTTTAATACAGTGTCTGGGTTTGTATAATTACATGTGTGTAAGTAAGTAAGTGTTAGTCATTCAGTCATGTCTGGCTCTCTGTGATCCCATGAACTGTAGCCCACCAGGCTCCTCTGTCTATGGAATTCTCCAGGCAATAATATTGGAGTGGGTAGCCACTTACTTTCCCAGGGGATCTTCCCAACTCAGGATAGAACCTGAGTCTCCCACATTGCAGGCAGATTCTTTACCATTTGAGCCACCAGGAAGTCCAATTACATGTGTAATTATACATAAATATATTTATAATTATTGGAGGCTAATAATTAACATTTTCACAAATTAATAAAATATAGAATTTGCTACCTGAATCTTTAAGAGAATGTTTTCACTATAACAGTCATCCCCAAATTTCTTAAAAGATGATAAATTTGTGATGAGACCAGAATTAGACAAAAAGCTGAATTACTATAAGATCAGAATTAGCCTTAAAACAAAACAAAACAAGCTACAAAGAAAACTTAGGGAAGTTTTCTCTTAAACAGTATTTTTCAAACCTAATGAATGGAGAATATGAATTCTAGAACCTTCTAAACTGAGCAATCCTCTTCTCATGTGCAACTACTGTAGGTTCCCCAAATTTTCCTAGGGAAAAGCTGTAAGAATTCTCACTTGAGATAGAACTTTTAGAGTCCTCCCAATGACCACACATCTTCACCTTAGCCAAGAATTAGCAACAGGGTTCTCTAAGACAAAGTGGACTCATAGGCCAATTATCACTACAAGTCTATGGTGGAGAGAGAACACAATACTATCATCCATTACCAGCGCTTGAGCAGCAAGCCAGGAGGCCCCGGTACTAATCCCTACTTTGCCTTGTTGCTTGGTCAACTCCTGAATTTATTTTTCTCATCTGGAAAATATAGTCATTAGATCTATCAGATCCCTTCCAATTCTCTAATTTGGTAACTTTATTGTTAACTTTGGTTAGCATGCACCTAGAAGGGGTTTCCCAGGTGGCACTAAGTGGTAAATAACTCACCTGCCAACGCAGGAGATGTAAGAGATGCCGGTTCAATCCCTGGGTCATGAAGATCCCCTGCAGGAGGGAATCCCACTCCAGTATTCTTAAAATTCCATAGACAGAGGAGCCTGGTGAGCTCCATAGGGTATAGTCCATAGAATTACAAAGAGTCAGACACGGGACTGAAGTGACTTAACATGTACCTAGGAACATGATTATCCCTTAAAACACCTTGGGCCAACATCTGCAATGGCATTGTCAGTGCCTTCCCTCAAAAACTATATCCTCTGAGACATTAATCACTACCATAATTGCTAAATATGGGTGCATTGGATGAAACTCTGGTATCAGAAAGTCACCTAGAATTAGAAAGTAACACAGGAGTAAGTGGTAGCATAGTATGATCTATCAAAAATATTCAACCAGAAGTAGCAGGGAGATTGTGCTTACATGAGCCTTAATACTTTTCCCCTTAGAAAAATTTATTTGCATGAAAGCTTCTCTGAAATTATGTAAAAGGTCCTTTACTGGATTTCTCAGGAAAGATTTTTGAACAAGGGTGTGAGTTATTTAACTCAAAGGGTAGCTGACCTTACTCACTGGCAGAGAAGACTTGGCTTCCTGAGCAGAGAAAAGACTTGGCTTGCCAGAGAGCAAGAACCTACCTGTCCTAAAATAATTCTTCCAAGGGCTTGTCATGGCACCACCTTCTCTCTTCTCCAGCTCCAGATTGTCTTTTCTAGATTTAGTTCATGGCTAAGAAAATCAGTAGGAACAACTAGAGAGCAAACACAGCAAGAAGAGTTAGCAAAGGGAGCAGTGCTGAAATAATTTTTAGGCTGTGAGAGGACTTGGGTGCTGAACAGGTAATGAAGGCCCTCCTCCCCTTGCCCAGGAGCATCAGACACCCAACCTGGGGGGCCTGGGGCTGTTCTACAGAAGGGAACGTAGAGTAGGCTGGGGTGTTTGAGAGAAAATACTTGGCAAGCTGGGTTGGAATGAAGGAGGAGATGCAAGGCGCCTTGGCCTAGGGCTAAACCCTTGCCAGAGGCTGTAATTAATTTTAATCATTTCAGAAGCCATTTTGCCAAATTATTTTTTAGTTTTTGCTTCACTACTTCTTATAAGTAGTGCTGACTCATTAAGATTAATCCCATCCCTGGAGTTTTCAGAATTTTTTTCTCCTAAATGAACAAGGAGACATCATGCAAAAGGGCTTAATATCTAAAAATAATCCCCCAGTTGAAAGAAAGTAGCACAGGCTTGCCTTAGTCCTCACTAACTGGCATAATTGCACTTTATCCCATAATATTTCAAGCATGATCACTGCTTCCACCCCACCTTGCCTCTGTGATAGCCAGAGGGAAATTATAGCAAATTCACTCCCTGTAGTTACAATGGGTATAAAAGCAGGATGGAAACTTCATGACTAATTACACACACAAAATAAGTAGATAATTAGCTAGATGAGAGAAAGAGAGTATGTATATGTATACATTTATCCAAGCTTATTGAAGTACAAGACCAAACTTTGGGGTTAGTTGCTATCAAACTGAGAGAATGATTGTGTATGAGTATTTTTGTATTTAAAAAATTTAAAGACAAGACAGAAAAAAAAAAAAAAAAGAATTTCTATTTAAGACTGAAGGCTAGGCAAGTGAAGGCTAAATGAGTTCATGATGGATTGCTGTTGTTGGCTCAGAGTCTTTCTGTTCCCTGGATAGCCATTTGGAATCCATGCAGAAGGTTAGACTTGAATGATTTACACAATACTCAGTAAATTCTACTGACTCTGAGGGTAAAATCTGATGTACTCAAAGATAAAGTAATTCTTCTGGAATTGTTTTTTAGTCACTCAGTCATGTCCAACCATTTGCAACCCCATGGACTGCAACACACTAGGCTTCCCTGTCCTTCACCACCTCCTAGAGTTTGTTCAAACTCATGTCCATTGAGTCAGTGATGCCATCCAAACATCTCATCCTCTGTTGTCCCCTTCTCCTCCTGCCCTCAATCTTTCCCAGCATCAGGGTGTTTTCCAATGAGTCGGCTCTTCGTATCAGGTGACCAAAATATTGGAGCTTCGGCTTCAGCATTAGCCCTTCCAATGAATATTCAGGGTTGATTTCCTTTAGGACTGACTGGTTTGATCTCCTCACAGTCCAAGGAACTCTCAAGAGTCTTCTCCAGCACCACAATTTAAAGGCATCAATTCTTTAGCACTCAGCATTTTTAATTGTCCAGCTCTAACATCTGTACATGACTACTGGAAAAACCATAGCATTGACTATATGGACCTTTGTAGGTAAAGTAATGTCTCTGCGTTTTAATATGCTGTCTAGCTTTGTCATTGGAGAAGGCAATGGCACCCCACTCCAGTACTCTTGCCTGGAAAATCCCATGGATGGAGGAGCCTGGTAGGCTACAGTCTATGGGGTCGTGAAGAGTCGGACATGTCTGAGCGACTTCACTTTCACTTTTCACTTTCATGCACTGGAGGAGGAAATGGCAACCCACTCCAGTAGTCTTGCCTGGAGAATCCCAGGGATGGGAGTCTGGTGGGCTGTCGTCTATGGGGTCGCACAGAGTCAGACACGACTGACATGACTTAGCAACAGCTAAGTTTGTCATAGCTTTTCTTACAAGGTGAAAGTGTCTTTTAATTTCATGGCTTCTTTTAATTGCATATGGAACTGCTTCACCAAAAATAATCTATTAAAGTTATTTTAAATGGTGTGGCCATTGACAATTTGTACTGACCACCTTCAACTTATATACATTAAATTTCATTTAATATTTTTTTCAATAGTTAATTTGGCATCATCCAACTACCATTACCTTCTTTCTTCAAAATTTGGCACCTTAAATTCCATCAGTTCCTAGTATCAACAATGTTCCCAATTGAAAGAAAAAATATTAGAATTCACTTAATAGATAATGTATTTTCTTTAAAAAGATTCATTGTCCTTTCTGTGAGCACTAAGTAGGACCCTTTTAAATCTCTGAATCAAAAAGGCTTAACTCTTTTTATCTCAACTTAAGAGTTGATCCATAAACCCAGGAGCAAATCAAAGGTAAGAACTAAGTAAACATAACTTCCAAAAGCAGTTAAAATTACATTTATTGTCACTGTTACTCATCCTTGCTATAAAATTTCCTTATTGCCATTTGAACTGAGAAAATTTCTGAATGACTGGGCTCAATATATGAATTGTCAAATGAGTTATTCTATGCTCTAAAATCAAGAAATGACTTAGAAAGAAAAGATTTCCTTTCCTGCTGGGTTCTAAGTTCTTTGGTGGCATTAGATTTTCCATGACTTTACAAAATAAACATGTTGCAATCTGTACCCAGAATTATGTTTTTAATTAATGAATTTCTTACATGGTATAAAATGGCACATAAAACCTAAACATTTTCATCTCTGTAGACCTTTTATCAACACATCCTATGTCAAGACTAACTGTCATACCTATAGAGAGAATTAAAAGCCTGAAATAATCTCAAGAGAAGGCAACACTTCCCTGTTAAGTACCCATTTGCATGTATTAAAATTGTATATACACCAACTTACAAAAGAGAGAAATTGGACATCTACCTCACACCATTCAGGAAAACTAACTCAAAATGGATCATAGGCTTAAATATAAGAGCTAAAACTATAGACAACTTCAAAAGCACAATTGATAAGAAAAAAATTAGGTAAATTAGACAATGAAATTAAAAAAAAAATTTCTGTATGCAATATTATAAAGAAAGAAAACACACAGAAAGGGAGAAAATAATCAGAAATTGTGGATTTTGTAAGGATCTAGTACCTGGAAAATATAAAGGACTCTTATAACTCAAAAAAAAAAAAAGAAAAAAAGAAACACTGTGATTGAAAATGGGTGAATAATTTCAATAGGTTTTTGTCCCCATAACATATATGAATGGCTAAGAACATAAAATGTTTCACATCTTTTGTCACTAAGGAAATGCAAATCAAAACCACAATGATATACTATCTCATAACCACCAAAATAGCTATGATAAAAAGAGACACACGATACATTTTTCATGAGGATGTAGCAAAGCCACACTGTAGAAGAAGCCTCACTAACACGGCTGAGCCCACTACTGGGTCCACATATGTCTGGATTGATAGATCACGGCCTTGGCCCCACAGAGAAGTAAGGAGATCTGTGGAGGAAGTCCAAAGGGAAAAGAGCATTGGGCACACCAGGTAAACCTGATAACCAAGCACAGATCAGGATGGCAGAACAAAGTACTCTGTGGTCTCTGTTACTGTGATATGCCTTCCAGTTTTAGCTCCCAAGAATCTATGTCTGACACCCATAACACAGAGTTGACGGTCAGTAAAAACTGAAAAAAACAGATCTTTTTACCAGGAAGAGAAACACACACACTCTGATCTCATGTTGTTACTTTCCTCGTTCACGGATGTCTACTCTCAAAGACAGAACAGTGTGTACAGTACACTATCGTTTGTGTAAAAAGTATATTTGCGTGCTCGCTAAGTTGCTTTAGTCGTGTCCGACTCTTTGCAAACCTATGAACTGTAGCCCACAGGCTCCTCTGTCCATGTGATTCTCCAGGCAAGAATACTGGAGTGGGTTGCCATGCCCTCCTTCAGGGGATCTTCCAGACCCAGGGATCCAACCTGGGTCTCCTGCATTGCAGGTGGGTTCTTTACCACTAACGCCACCTGGGAAGCCCCAAAAGTACATTTGTTTATATTTTATTTGACTATATATACATAACTCTGAAAGAATTAACAAGAAGTTATAATATACACTAACTCACATGAGGAAATTTTGGGGTCTGGGAATAGGTATAGAGGGAGATTCTTTGTAATTTTTTTTGGTATATCTTTTGTACTTCTAGATTTGAATAATATGGATATGTTATCACTTTAACTATAAGCTTAAAAAAGTGAAAAATTAAAAGGTGCCATGTATATGCAAACACACACACATATACACATATATTTACATATATATGCATGCATATTATAAAGATATACAGATCTATATCTCCCTTGGAACAATTCTGTTTACCTGAAAATACAAAATAATCAATAATCAACTTATATGGATACCTCATGCGAAGAGTTGACTCATTGGAAAAGACTGTGATGCTGGGAGGGATTGGGGGCAGGAGGAGAAGGGGACGACAGAGGATGAGATGGCTGGATGGCATCACTGACTCGATGGACGTGAGTCTCAGTGAACTCCGGGAGTTGGTGATGGACAGGGAGGCCTGGCGTGCTTCGATTCATGGGGCCGCAAAGAATCGGACACGACTGAGCGACTGATCTGATCTGATGGATATTAGAATCCATATAATAACTTACTAATGTGAAAAAGCAACACATCTTTAAAATAATCAAAATAAAATGTTATAAAACAGAATCTAGGTAAAGAAAACTTGAAAATTCTAATAAAAAATCAATAAATAGAAATATATCTTATTCTTTGAATATAAAAACAATATTTTAAAGATGGCAGATATCCCTGAATCAATTTATAAATGCAATGTGATTATCAACAAAAGTACAAAGAAAATTTTGTATTTTGAAACCTGTTAAGAATTCTATGGGGAAAATGGAAAATAAAGATATGTAAATATAAGCATTTTAGGGTGGCTAGAATAGACATGGAAAAAGGAAGAGAAATGATGGAGAACTAGCCCTTTAATGTCATACATTAAAGTATGACAGTGCTTCAGGAACCAGCTGATCATCAGCATATAATTTGGAAATAGAGCCATATGTATGTGAAAATTCTGTATACGATAAAGGTGGCTTTACAAATCAGCTGGGAAAGGTGGGATAAATCAACAATCAAAATGAGAAAATGAGTGGGAAAAAATCTAGGTATTTTATAGAAAAATAAATTCCAAATTATGAAATATTTCAAAATAAAATATGTATCCCCAACTATCCTAGGAAAACTATGGCCACTTAAGGAAAAAACCTGGAGTGGGAAAGACCTTTCTAAAGAAGATGCAAAATCCATAACTCTATAAAAGAAATGATTAACGCTTTCATAAAAAGTACAAATTTCCACATGGCAAGAAATTTAATTAACAAGTCAAAGGATGACTAAAACCCTGGGAGAGTTTAAGGATGACTAAAACCCTGGGAGAGTTTATTTACAATGCATGTAAATATGTTTTAATTGCCTTAATATACAACAGTCCAACAACCCACTAGAAAAACAAGTAGAGAGAAACACTGACTCAAAGCAGAATAAAGAAAGACAAATAGATTGTATATAGAATTGAAGTGCTTTTTTAATCTCTTAATATGACAAAAGGTCATATTCAGGAATCAATCCTGAATATTCACTGGAGGGACTGATGCTGAGGCTGAACCTCCAACACTTTGGCCACCTGATGGGAAAAGCCAACTCATTGGAAAAGACCCTGATGCTGGGAAAGATTGAATGCAGAAGTGGGTAACAGAGGACGAGATGGTTGGATGACATCACCAACTCAATGGACATGAGTTTGAGCAAGCTCTGGGAGATGGTGAAGGACAGGGAAGCCTGGCGTGTTGCAGTCCATGGGGTCACAAAGAGTTGGACAAAACTGAGTGACTGAACAACAGCAGCAAATATGACAAAGATAAAAAATATTGATAATCATAGTATTGACAAAAGTGTTTAATTAGGGCCTATCATTATTGCTGGTTTCAGTGAAAATGGTACAGCCTCTTTGGAGGGTAAGTTGGCAATATCTATATTATTAATCAAAATTCTAAATGCAAAATCTCATTCAAAAACTTTGCAGAGAAACATACATACATATAAGAAAAAATGGAAGTAGAGGGCATTAATTTCAGTATCTTTTGAAGCAAAATATAAAATGTGGATGTCCACTGATATAAAACTGATTAGGTAAATGAATATTATACAACTGCTAAATATAGTGAAATATATCTAAAACTATTATGGAAAAGCTTCTCCAAAATTAGATGTTAGGTTGAAATAGCATTACATATATACATTTTTGTTTTTTTGGTTAGTAGAGACTTGGTCCTGTCTAAAACATCCATAATACTCTTGTTCCATGACAAAAGGTCCGTGAAATTTGGTCCTATCCAAAACCTCCATAACCATGACGCATGTCAAGTGGTTTTGACAGAACCAAATATCAAGGACATTTCTGAATGTGCCAAATGTCTTATGGATGTTTTGTGAGTGTGTTAAGTCACTTCACTTGTGTCTGACTCTGTGACTCTATGGACTGTGATCCACCAGGCTCCTCTGTCCATGGGATTCTCCAGGCAAGAATACTGGAATGGATGGCCATGCCCTTCTCCAGGGGATCTCCCTGACCCAAGGATCAAACCTGAGTCTCTTAAGTCTCCGGCATTGGCAGGCAGGTTCTTTACCTCCAGCGCCACCTGGGAAGCCCATGGATGTTTTATTGTGCTTAGTTGCTCAGTGCGACCTCATGTGCGACCCTATGGACTATAGCCTGCCAGGCTCCTCTGTCCATGGGGATTCTCCAGGCAAGAATACTGGAGTGGATGGCCATGCCCTCTTCCAGGGTATCTTCCCAATCCAGGGATTGAACCCAGGTCTCCCACATTGCAGGCAGGTTCTTTATCATCTGAGCCACCAGGGAAGACACAGGACCAAATCTGTCCTTCAAGGCATTTGTATATATACACATACAGTTTGTATATTTATTCTTCTATAAAAATATTTTAGTATATTCTTACAACTATACTATTTATATATTTTACACATATAGAAAATTCTGGGGAAATGCACAAGACACCTTAGCAACAGCTGCTTCTGTGACTGGGATGGGGTTGGAAGCTGATGGTTTAGGATGTATGGGAGAATTTCTTTTCATTGTATATATTTGCACAATTTGAAATTTTTTACCAAGTGCGTGTATGTCTAATTAAAATAACTATTCAAAGATAAATTCTTTATTATTTGAAAATGTAATGAAATACAAAATATTTGACAAAAAATAAATAAATAAGCCCTTCCCTACAGAAACTGTAACCTAGAGACAGTTACTGGCAGCCCACAACTTGCCATCTGCTGTAATTTCTGACAATTGATCTGCTTTTATCTAAGGTGATTTAAAGGCGCTGATAACCAGGAAATAGATCTGATCTTTTACTGCCAGTTCCTATCACCTCAAAGGTCAGACTGAAAGATGATGCAACTAAGCTTACCATGGAGCAGCTAACTGAAAGACACTGCCCATCATATTCTACTAGGTTTCTGATTGTTTAAAAAGTTGTTATCCAAGGAGAGTCCACTTAGCAATTGAGCTGATGTGAATAATTTAAGACTTGTACTTACTATCATTATTCATATTTAGCTGGGAAATAAAAGGACATAACATATATAATGCCTTGCAATCGTGTGGACCTGAAGAGTTACACTGCCTTCGGAACAAGGCATGTGAACCATGATAAATCTTTCAGATCTAAGTTTAGGTTTACGGCATAGTTCTGGTCCCAAATCCAAGTTCAAAGTACAAGTGCATGTCCAGAGAGACAAAGATCTTCAGTGTTTTTCAAGGGCCATTTTGTAAGAGTAAAATCATTAGAAGCATCCTTTCCAGAGACACAATGTATTTTATCTTCCCTCCTTAGAATTTCTAGAGTAAGCAAGCAGTTTTTTAAATTGCTGAGGAGAAGCCTTCTGATATTTAACTTCTGTTCAGTATAATACCAAGAAAGTCTTGGAGGAAGGTATCCTGATTAAAACAGTATGTTTATCATTAAAAAATAAAAAGCATAATTTCTATCTTTGAGAAAGTAAACTAGAATACCTGAGTTAGGAGAGCAGGAGAATTAATTTTCATGGTATACCTATCGCTTTCTTTTTTTATTATTTAATATTTATTGCAGGATAGTTGCCTTACGATGTTGTGTTAGCTTCTGCTACATAGCAAAATTAATCAGCCATACATATACATATACCCCCTCCCTTCTGGGTTTCCCTCCCACTTAGGCTACCACAGCTACTTACTTTAAGTACTTTGATATGTATATATATTAATTTTTAGAAATAATAGCAAGAGTGGGCTTTTCAAACATTAGGACAATTAAGTACTGTGGAATGTTATGCCAAAAAGCATCAGACTGATTTTTGTGCTTCTATTTCTTTTACACGCCTCTTCATTTCTTGGTGGTTCCATTCCTATATTATTTATTTGTGAGCTGTGGTGATTTCTAACAGAATCAACTTAGAAATGCTCATATCCCACACTTCTGTATTTAAAATGGATAACCAACAAGGACCTACTGAATAGCACATGGAACTCTGCTCAAGGCTATGTGGCAGCCTGGAGGGGAGGGGTGTTTGGGGGAGAATGTATCCATGTACATGAATAGCTGAGTCCTTTCCCTGTTCACCTGAAATTACCACAACATTGTTAATCGACTGTATCCCATGCAAAATAGAAAGCTTAAGAAAAAAGAAACGCTCATATCCCACCTTGTTTTACACTTACTCACACAGTACATAGGAGGGACACAGTTATGTTCCTTCACACACACTAGGTTCCCAATACACATTCGTATGTCAGATAAACTAATGATTGAGTAATCCCAATATTGATTCCTGAGGAACCCTTCAGCAAACAGTTATCTATAAAAGGACTATTATCAAAAAGAATTTACCACCACTACCATTATCATTATTAAGAAAGAATAATACACTTACTATATGCCTACAGTTTTTAAGTAAGCACAAGTTATTGTTTCTCAAATCAAATATAGTATCCCTTTGAGAATCTGCTGAGTGCTTTAAACCTACTCTGTGGGGTAGGGTAAGGTGGAAAGGGGTGAATACATTTATTTACCCACAATTTTGTGTGTATCAGGCATTCATAAGGTAATATCAAGTCTTCCCATGGACCACTTTGGTCTCAGTAAAGCCCAGATTAAAACCATTTATTGAAATCAATTCTCTGTGATTCAAAAAATGTCCATCTCAAGTTAAAAAAGAAATCTAATTCTTGTTAAAGATCATATTAATGGACTTTTAGACATCTAGATATAATAAATCTCAATCGCAAATAAGTCTACATAGAAGAAGACTGACTTTGAAAAAAAAAGCAAGTAAGGGAGATAATTATTTCTTCCCACTAAATGTAATACTGGAGACTTTTTCTGTGTAGGAAGGTAAGCAAATAGTTTGGGGAAACATATATTCAATAAAAGAAGTGGTGGCTGACATCATCTTGTTTTAACAAGTATTATGCTGTCTTGTAAAACAAACATTTCTGAAGGGCCGGCTAGAAACTAGTATTTTCTGTTGGGATTATTTTGCATTACTTGTCACGCAGTAGGACTGCTAATCCTATCCTGTGTTAACAAATGTGCTGTAACTGCATTTCTTTGCTCTGCAAATGCAAGGTTTAGTGGGTTGAAACACTTGTCCATCCATCAGTTGACTTCTTATAGTCTAGGTTAGTGCAACGCCAGTCAAAAGGCAAAAATGTGAAACACTGCCAGTTCTCTGTGAACTATGCACTGATTTCAGTTTATTATTATATTAATAGATGAGAAGATTGCCTGGGAACTGCAATCCATCTCGTGAAACAATTGCTGTCAAATGAATAATATGAGGTAAAAAAGTTATTTAAAGTTCAAATTAATAAAGTTTTCGAACCCTGAAAAGAGCATAAATTGGTATTTTCAACACTGCCTTGCCATAGTCGTTAGCCTTTTGATAAAGGGAAAATTCTTAAGAGTTAAAAGTAAGAATTTTTCTTTGACACCATAAGTATTTCTTTCTTTGGAGTCTATCTTCACATAAAAAATAAATTCCATATGGGAGGCTGGGTTTTTAAAGTCTGGGCCTAATAAGACACTCCAATCAGCCCATCACTGACTAACCCCAAGTCTGGGCCAGGTGTGACCTCACATCAATGCAGCATCATCACAGGCTCGGGGACATTCATGATGCTTCTTCTTTTATCTCATGTTGCTTCACCAAATCTCTCCAAAACTAAATCTAAAGGAACAAGAGGATTTCCCTGGTGGCTCAGTAGATAAGAAGCCACCTGCCCACCCAGGGGACATGGGTTCAGTCCCTGGTCCGGGAAGATTCCACATGCCGCAGAGCAACTAAGCCCACGCAGAACGACTATTGAGCCCACGTGACGCAACCGCTGAAGCCCGTTGGCCTGGAGACTGTGCTCTGCAGTAAGAGAAGCCACCCCAGTGGGATTCCCACACACTGCAACGAAGAGAAGCCCCAGCTCACCTCAACTAGAGAAAGCCCACACAAAGCCCAACAAAGACACAGAGCAGTCAATAATAAATAAATAAAGTTTTTAAAAAAGAATAGAAAGACATCTCAAGGAGCCAGATACAACAGAAGAGAGGGCTCAGAGAAGTAGCAAATGTCTTAATAGTCTGTTTAGTTTTCAATAGTCCAAAGTGGGGCTTTTGCAATGTTTAGTGTAAGGGGTTTGAGGGACCTCTGTGCCCCAGATGCATCACTAGGTTCACAGAGATTAAAGGGAAACTTATTTTCATTAAGGGTCTAGTTGTAAAATCCAATCCAAATTTATTTCAGCAAATTTCTTTGACTATCTGCAGAACGTGACTCAAGACATCTGCATTCTTCCTGTAGTCTTTCCTCATTTTTCTCCTCTGCTTTGGATCCTGCTTCCCAAGCAACATTGATTAAACGTGTTTCAACAGCAATGATCATTACTCAGAGACACTCTAAGTCAAAACATGTCCTAGAGAACACATTATAAATTTGGGAAGTACAATACATAAGCCTTGTCAACTCGCATTATAGGAATTAGTCCATGTCTCCAGTTACACTGTGTTTACTGGTATATAAATCAGGATTCCAACAGGAAACAGATGGTGCACTCAAATTAGGAAAATGTGAGGAGGGTGTGTATTTAGGAAGAGACTATTTAGAAAGGTGTCGGTGAAGGAGGATCACAAGGGATCATGCAAGAATGCTGAGCGGCTCACAAGGAGTTAACACACCTAGGTTCGCAAGGACAAGAGGAAGGAGTCAAGACTAGAAGTGGAAGGAGAGGGTCATGCAGAGACACTCACCCTGAAATGATGGGTGACCTTCCAAGGGGAGCACAGCTGGCCCGAGTGTATCTGACAGAGAGGTCACTCTCTTCCATCCTGTGTTCTACAAGCAAACAGGAAGCATAAAGGGAATGAGAGCTTTAATAGCCTCAGTCAATACTGCCACTCCAAGCCACCTCTCCACAACCTATCTAGGAGAATGAATACCTCTGGGTCTCCTGCAGGGGTTCCCCAGAGGCCAAATCTAAATGAAAGCTGGAAGGGACATTTGCTAAAGGATCCATGAATCAGCCTCCTGGGGCAAAGGACAGGGTGAAAAAATGGCAACTCTATAAGAAGATACACAACACACATGATTAAGCCCTCTGCCTACACATGCTCTTAATACACAAATATGTTCACACATATAACATGAAAACCTCTCAGAAAGGAATTCTCCCTGGAAATTTGCACATTATTAATGTCTTTCACATTCAAAATTTCCATCATCAGTTACTTCTGTGATTTAATATTTCAGATGATCCATAAAGGCTAGGTAGCATCAATCATGAACTGGAAAGCCAAAATGGAAACTAACATTTGTGAATATTACTTCCTTTACATATCTTATCTTACTTAATCTTCAAAATGATCCCTTGAGTTATAACTTAGTATTTACATTTTAAAGACACAATGAGATTCAAATAGTTTAAATAATTTATCCAAAGCCACACAGAAGATACAAGGTGACTCACTGAAGCCAGGCCTGTTTGATTCTGAGGCCCATTCAGTTGCCCTCTTAGAACATGGCTTATTGTTAACTGACTGCACTTCAGCACTTCAACCCAAGATAGTTCAACACTTTTCTAACAGAAGGTAGGGAAAGCAAAGGTCAAGTAAAGATAAAAGGATAACCTTCATTGTGTGGTGTCCAAAGTCTATCTGGTAGAATATGGAAGGGAGAATCCTGGAGGTAAAGGCAGTGGATAGTTAAGAAGGGGACAGGGGTTTCCCTGGCGGCTCAGTGCATAGGAATCCACCTGCCAATGCAGGAGACACAGGTTCTATCCGTCGTCTGGGAAGATCCCACATGCCTTGCAGTAACTAAGCCCCTGTGCCACAACTACTGAGCTCATACTCTAGAGCTGGTGAGCAGCAACTACCAAGCCCATGTGCTTCAACTAGAGCCTGTGTGCCATGACTAGCGAAGCCTGCTTGCCTAGAGCCTGTGTTCCACAACAAAGAGTAGCCTCTGCTTGCTACAACTAGAGAAAGCCCACACACAGCAACAAAGGCCTAGTGAAGTCAAAAATAATTAATTAAAAAAATAAAAATTTTTTTTAAAGAAGGGCCTGGATGTCCAGGGAGAAAGGGAGATAGAGAGATTAAATGCAATCTTTGCGTTCTTCTCACTCCCCTGTCCTGCCAACCCAGCCTTGCTGCTTCTCAGTGCCTATGGACTTTGCCCTGAGGTTTACACCCTTCCTCACAGAGGAAGCATTTGATTAGGTCTATGCTGATGCAATGCCTCACTCTTAATAATAATTTCACCTGCATTCCATCTTCCCTTGCTCCTACCTGCTGTAAGCAGCAGTGTGCAATGGTCAGTTGGCTGTAGGCTCCTACAATCACCCTGAGGGCCAATGACTCTGTCAGTTGCAGCTGCCTTTGTACACGTGTGCTGTCGCAGTACAACTAAAATCACGCCAACTCAGGCAGGAGGATGTCGCTCCCAGGGAGTGTACATCTTGTTAGGACTGAGTGAGTCAGAGACTCCAGGCAGACATTATGATTTCATAGGAAATCATAAAGGGAATGTGCTATCAGATTCCTGGGATTAGTTTGCCTAGAGAACAAATAACACGGATCCCAAAGGTGAGAGAGCCCTCTTTTGCTTTCAGTCATCTGCAAGCATGAGTTTAGACCACAAACAAGAAAACCCATGCACCTGTGCTTTTTCCATAGGCAAAAATGGCCAACCAGAAATGACGAGTAAGAAAGAATGTAGAGTTATGTTCTTTTATTTTATTTTTTTTGGACAAACAATAGAATTTTATTTCTCACAGTTCTGAAGACTGGAAGTCTCAGATCAGACTGCCATAATGGTTGGCTGAAGACTCTCTGTTTCTGGGGTCTGTCTTTTGTATCCTCACTTGGCAGGAGAGGCTAAGGATCTCACTGGAAACTCTTATTTTTTTCTCTTTCATTTTTATTTTTTAAATTATGAAAGTATGATAACACATTTATAGGATACTTGGAAAATACAGAACAAAGTTACATATAGTTCCACTATATATTACAATTATTTTTTAAGTAGATAAATTAAGATTTTTAGTTGGAGTTTCAATATCAAACACTCAAAAATTAATAGAATGAATATACAGAAAAGTAGGATACAGTAGACCTGAGTAGCACCACGAACCAATTCAACTTAATTAATATTTATACAACTTTCAAACAACAATAGGATACAAATTCTGCTCATGTTCCCATAGACTATAAACTAGGAGACACTGGAACATATCTAGGGATATAAAACAAGATGCAAAAATTTCATGGTTCAAAGGTATTGAAATCATACAGAGTCTGTTCTCTTCTCACTGTGGAATTATGTTAGAAATCAATATCAAAAGATATTTGAAACTAACTCATGTATTTTCAAGTGTAAAGTGACATCTACAAAGAGAAATCATTAACTTAGCCATTGAAAGCCTCAATAAAGTTAGAACACTGAAAAAACACAGAGGGTGATTGCAGAGAAGAGAGCATTTAAATGAGAACTTAATATCAAAGATACTTTTAAAAAATCCCATGTATTTGGAAATTAAATGACCACTTTTAAATTAGATACACCTTTAAGTGTATCTAAGAAGCCATAACAAGGAAAATTAGAAAATATTTGTAACAGTATAAAAATGAAGAGAGAATTTACAGGATTTGTTGTATGCAGCTGAAGCTGCTCAATCATCTTTTTAAAAAAGATGGACTCAGGGCCCTGGTGTAGGCATTCAACATTTTCTTGTTTAGAATGGAGCTAGAAATGTCTAAATAGAGAACACAAGGAAATAACTTGCAGGGCTGGGTGGCCACTCCCTGAGTCAATGGGGAATCACCAGCAGTACTTTTATTTTTGACTCAAATTCCACAGTTGTTATAAGGCCATTCTCCTAGCCTCCTCAATTTCCACACTGGATTCTACATAACTTTTTTGTGAATGTTCTGTTTACCCAGCCAGCCTTCCTGCCTGAGCTGTGAAATCATTTCAGACAGCTAAATGGATAAAGAGCTTAAAATAGGGTGGCCTTTATTCTTTATAGCTTAAAATTGCCAGCCAGTAGCCAATTTGGGCATTGGATAAAATGCAGAAATGCTTCTGAGCTATTTATATTTTCTTTGCCATTCATGGAATAATTTAATTCAGAACTAATTTAAATAAAAGAGACTTTAACTCATGGAGTATATTTTGATCAAATATCTCATTAGGAAGACCTCTTTGAATTTATTCAAATGGTTTAAAAATTAAGAGTTGGCAAATTGCTTGGAAATTAAGGGACAGTTTGAAAATACTCTCCACTGAATTCATATGCAACCAAAAATTATGCAATATTTTATATTATGACCCATATGTAGACATGTAAGTGTCCATGAGTCTTGATGGAAGAGGCTCTAGTGCAAGAGTCAAGAATACAGGATTTGGGTCACTTGTCTATCACAAATTATCTGGAAGATTTTGACAATATCACTTAAAACCCTATGCTTCAGAGTACTTCTCTGTAAAATGAAAAGTACTTCTCTGTAAAATGAATAGTTTTCAAATCAAAATCAGAAGAGCATTCAGCAATCTGAAGGGGTGACTCAGTGGCCTGTTGGAGGCAGCAACTGGGTCACCATTCAACCACACCACCACCATCAGAGCAGCTCCACATTTTCCATTTTGGCATAGATTTTGGTTGAAGACCATTTTCAAAATGTTGAAAAGCTTTCATTGCAGTATCTCTGTGGTCAATTGTATGATTTTGAATGTTCATTTCCATTGACATATAGGTGTTTCCTTTTGCAAAGCAAATACCATTTCCCCTGATGTATTTAACAAGTATAAAAAAATCAATATGCTTCACAAGATATATATAGGATTATGATAATCTTATTTGTTTGAAAATGGGCAAACACTTTGGTTTGGATAGATTTCTACAATTTTCCTTGCATTAATGCTTTACTACTTACATTTGAACAATTTGATGGTATAGAATCCACCTGCAATGCAGGAGACCCTGGTTCAATTCCAAGGTCGGGAAGATCTCCTGGAGAAGGGAAAGGCTACCCACTCCAGTACTCATGGGCTTCCCTGGTAGCTTAGACAGTAAAGAATCTGCCTGCAATGCAGGAGATGTGGGTTCAATCCCTGGGTTGGAGAGATCCCCTGGAGGATGGCATGACAACCCACTCCAGTTTTTGTTGCCTGGAGAATCCCCATAGACTGAGGAGCCCGGAGGGTACAGTCAATGGGGTCACAAAGAGTCGGACATGACTTAGCGACAAAGTAGAGCACAAGTAGGTTTTCAGAGTTGATAAGGAACTAACTGATGACTGGAAGAATGATACCTCTCTTTGAAACAGTCAATTTTTGTAATTGGGTTCTTCAAAATACACAAACACACCATACACACACACACATTTTGTTAGAAATATATCTGCACTTAGACAACCAAATTTCATCATTGATCAAGAAAAACAAAGCAGACTGGTGAAAATAAAGGAAGCATGATTATTCTTGTTCATTCTCTGAGTTTGGAACAAAAACAGGAGAGGTCTGGACCTCACTCATTTAAAGCTGCCTTAGAGGCCAGTACACAGATATGTTTGGGGAATGTGGGGAAATGGAGCACAGAGAAGGAAGAGAAGGATAAATCCCTGGAGAAGACCCCAAAGGAGGCCAGCTAATGCTATGAGTCCAAAATCTGCTGCAATTAGAAGGGCCCAACGCCAAGAGAATTCAGGAGGCCAATCCTCAAACTAGAAACAAAGCCATGAGTAAACTGCAGACAAAGGCTTGAGGGGCAGAGTGGGCTTGGAACCAAAGCACAAAAAGAGGTGAAGACTGTTAGAGAATGAATTTCCTAAACAAAGGTATTTCACGTGACATAATTTTCAGGGTGTGCCATGTGTTTGATGGACCAGAACCTATCCTTAAAGTGCACCATACACCATGCATGTGGGGGCTTAGTCACTTCAGTCATGTCTGACTCTTTCTGACCCTTTGGACAGTAGCCAACGAGGCTCCTCTGGGATTGTCCAGACAAGAATATTGGAGTGGATTGCCATGCCCTCCTCCAGGGAATCACCATACACCATATGAGGTATTTAATCTTGTGTGTATGTGAGATAGACAGGGGTGGGGGAGACGATTTCCTATAATGTCAAAATCTATGTTAAACTCCAAACACATTTTTTATTCCTCAGAACACAGATTTCAATTACTTTGACATGTTAGTACTTTAGATTTAATAATGACTGTGTATTTTTAATAATTTCTTTGGATAATAGGAGATGTCTTCATTCACACAAAACTAGAGAAAAATGAATTTTTATAGTACCCTATAGGCACTTATTGTCACCCAGCTTATTTAACTTCTATGCAGAGTACATCATGAGAAACACTGGACTGGAAGAAACACAAGCCAACCTCAGATATGCAGATGACACCACCCTTATGGCAGAAAGTGAAGAGGAACTAAAAAGCCTCTTGATGAAAGTGAAAGAGGAGAGTGAAAAAGTTGGCTTAAAGCTCAACATTCAGAAAATGAAGATCATGGCATCTGGTCCCATCACTTCATGGCAAATAGATGGGGAAACAGTGAAAACAGTGTCAGACTTTATTTTGGGGGGCTCCAAAATCATTGCAGATTGTGACTGCAGCCATGAAATTAAAAGACGCTTACTCCTTGGAAGGAAAGTTATGTCAACCTAGATATCATATTCAAAAGCAGAGACATTACTTTGCCAACAAAGGTCCGTCTAGTCAAAGCCATGGTTTTTCCTGTGGTCATGTGTGGATGTGAGAGTTGGACTGTGAAGAAGGCTGAGTGCCGAAGAATTGATGCTTTTGAACTGTGGTGTTGGAGAAGACTCTTGAGAGTCCCTTGGACTGCAAGGACATCCAACCAGTCCATTCTGAAGGCGATCAGTCCTGGGATTTCTTTGGAAGGAATGATGCTAAAGCTGAAACTCCTGTACTTTGGCCACCTCATGCGAAGAGTTGACTCACTGGAAAACACTCTGATGCTGGGAGGGATTGGGGGCAGGAGGAAAAGGGGACAACAGAGGATGAGATGGCTGGATGGCATCACTGACTTGATGGACGTGAGTCTGAGTGAATTCTGGGAGTTGGTGATGGACAGGGAGGCCTAGTTGCTGAGATTCATGGGGTCGCAAAGAGTAGGACACGACTGAGCGACTGAACTGAACTGATAGGCACTTAGTCTCATTATAATTCTATCTCCCATCATGCACACTATTTTTAATAAGATAAATGTATTTGATATTGTTTGAACTTTTCAAATACTGAGAGATGATGCTGTGAAAGTGCTGCACTCAATATGCCAGCAAATTTGGAAAACTCAGCAGTGGCCATAGGACTGGAAAAGGTCAGTTTTCATTCCAATCCCAAAGAATGCTCAAACTACTGCACAATTGCACTCATCTCACACGCTAGTAAAGTAATGCTCAAAATTCTCCAAGCCAGGCTTCAGCAATATGTGAATCGTGAACTTCTAGGTGTTCAAGCTGGTTTTAGAAAAGGCAGAGGAACCAGAGATCAAATTGCCAACATCCGCTGGATCTTGGAAAAAGCAAGAGAGTTCCAGAAAAACATCTATTTCTGCTTTTTGGACTATGCCAAAGCCTTTGACTATATGGATCACAATGAACTGTGGAAAATTCTGAAAGAGATGGGACTACCAGACCACCTGACCTGCCTCTTGAGAAACCTATAGGCAGGTCAGGAAGCAACAGTTAGAACTGGACATGGAACAATAGACTGGTTCCAAATAGGAAAAGGAGTATGTCGAGGCTGTATATTGTCACCCTGCTTATTTAACTTCTATGCAGAGTACATCATGAGAAATGCTGGGCTGGAAGAAGCACAAGCTGGAATCAAGACTGCCAGGAGAAATATCAATAACCTCAGATATACAGATGACACCACCCTTATGGCAGAAAGTGAAGAGGAACTAAAAAGCCTCTTGATGAAAGTGAAAGAGGAGAGTGAAAAAGTTGGCTTAAAGCTCAACATTCAGAAAACGAAGATTATGGCATCTGGTCCCATCACTTCATGGCAAATAGATGGGGAAACAGTGAAAACAGTGTCAGACTTTATTTTGGGGGGCTCCAAAATCACTGCAGATGGTGACTGCAGCCATGAAATTAAAAGATGTTTACTCCTTGGAAGGAAAGTTATGACCAACCTAGATGGCATATTGAAAAGCAGAGACATTACTTAGCCAACAAAGGTCCATCTAGTCAAGGCTATGGTTTTTCCTGTGGTCATGTATGGGTGTGAGAGTTGGACTATAAAGAAAGCTGAGCACCGAAGAATTGATGCTTTTGAACTGTAGTGTTGGAGAAGACTCTTGAGAGTCCCTTGGACTGCAAGGAGATCCAACCAGTCCATTCTAAAGGAGATCAGTCCTGGGATTTCTTTGGAAGGAACGATGCTAAAGCTGAAACTCCTGTACTTTGGCCACCTCATGCGAAGAGTTGACTCATTGGAAAAGACTCTGATGCTGGGAGGGATTGGGGGCAGGAGGAGAAGGGGACGACAGAGGATGAGATGTCTGGATGGCATCACCGACTCGATGGACATGGGTTTGAGTGAATCCCGGGAGTTGGTGATGGACAGGGAGGCCTGGCGTGCTGCGATTCATGGGGTTGCAAAGAGTTGGACACTACTGAGCGACTAAACTGAACTGAACTGAACTTTTTCTTATCTACTTAAATATTCCATAAAAACTCTACCAATATATTGTTGATGAAGTACTTACCAGTTTTTACAAAACAACGTCAGAACTAAAAAGGTCTACTACTACTTCTGTAAGAATATACTTTGAAATAAGAAAATTCTGCTTTCAGCCAAAATTTGTAAGTGAGTGGCCCTTACATTTAAAGGCCCTCTCAAAATGCATTTGAAGGCTTCCCTGCTGGCTCAGTGATAAAGAATCCGCCTGCCAGTGCAGGAGACACGGGTTCGATCCCTGACCCGGGAAGATCCTGTGTGCCTCGGAGCCGCTTAGCCCATGTACCACAACTACTGAGCCAGTACTCTAGAGCCCGGGAATCACAACTCCTGAGGCTCCGGGCTGCAGCGACTGAAGCCTACACACTCTAGTGTCCATGCTCCACAAGAGAAGCCAGCACAGCGAGAAGCCCACACACGGCAACTGGAGAGTAGCCCTCACCCGCCTTAACCAGAGAAAAACCCATACAGCAACAAAGATGCAGCACAGTCAAAAATAAATAAATATTTTTTTTAAAAAAGCATTTGAGAGGAATTCTTGGCCTGAGAATTGGTTTTCATAAGCCTTTCTTTCTGGCCTTTAATAATCTCGTACATAAAAAATAGATCATATGCAGCATCTTTCTCTACCGTCACATACACAGAGGACCGGTTATCATTTTCACAAATTAAAATAAGTAAGTTTTGACAGTATATACAATTTGCCTAAAGGGAAGTGTCATTAGTCTCACTTTTAGTAACAACAGTCTTTGGAAAAAAGCCATAAATCACTTTGACGCAAGTGAAGTAACAGGAAATTGGCTAGCAACTGAGTGATCTCTGTCATGAGTGGAGATAGCTTAATGCTTTGTTTGTACGTTTTCTTAGCCTATGAAGCAGAAAGAACTTGGATTTTTATCTGCAAAACCACTTGCTATTTCTCTCATGATTTCCTTCATTCAAATGTAGGGAGAAATCACAGAATTTTTTAAATTTATTTTTAATTGGAGGGTAATTGCTTTGCAAGGCTGTGTTGGTTTCTGCCACACAACATGAATCAGCTATAGATATACATATGTCCCGTCCCTCTTGAACCTCCCTCCCACCCCCAAGCCCATCCCACCCCTCTAGGTTATCACAGAGCACCAGTTGAGCTCCCTGTGTTGCACAGTAACTTCCCACTGGCCGTCTATTTTACGTATGGTAATGCATATGTTTCAATGCTACTCTCTCCATTCGTCCCACCCTCTCCTTCCCTTGCTGTCTCCACAAGTCTGTTCTCTATGTCTGCATCTCTATTCCTGCCTTGCAGATAGGTATAGGTTCATCAGTACAGATTTTCTAAAATAATATAACTCCTCACAAAGATACCAGACATCTGACAATGCCAAAGTGATCGCCATCTAGATCATCGCTATGTTTTCACCGAGGTACTCCTATTGGTTTTGAAGAACGGGAGCACTGAAATGTAATGCCCTTTGAGTTAAATTTCTCCTAGTATCTCAAAGCGTAAACTAGAATTTATAAATGGACTATAAAAGAAACTAAACAAACCATCAAGAATCTTAGTAACATGTAACTTGTAGCATTTTAAGAGTCACTGATGATCTTACTAGTCATGAATACATTGTGCTTTAAGTATACATTTTAAACCTAAAGAATTATGTAAATGATTTTGGGTTACCAGTTTTATGCTTGTTAATCATGAATGGGACATTATTTCGTTAGCACTACTATTGAAAACAAGATTAAAATCAGAAGTACAAATCTATTAAATTGACAATTCATATTTCGAAGTAAAAATAAAGAGGGTATATGATTGTCTTGGGTTTCCCTCATGGCTCAGATGGTAAAGAATTCACCTGCAATGCAGGAGACTTGGGTTTGATCTCTGTGTCAGGAAGATCCCCTCGAGAAGAGAATGGCTACCCACTCCAGCATTCTTGCCTAGAGAATTCCATGGACAGAGGAGCCTGGCAGGGTCACAAAGAGTTGGATACAACTGAGCAACTATCACTTTCACTTTCACTAAGATTGTTTTCAGTAAGGGTCCTCAAGAGAAAGACTAAGAAACAGAAATGTGTGTCCTTAATGTCACTGTGGGATGCTTTGGGGACGAATCCCCTTTTAGGCTGTGAGAGAATCAGGATAGGGCAGAACTGAACTTCAGTATAATAGAAGCCTTATGGGCTGCTGATATGGAAATAGAATAGTCTTTCAGCACTGCGCTTGATGAGGCAACAAGGCCCAGTCTCCACTACTGCATGCCCCTGACAGTCATTTGACATGGTCTACCACTGGTGAGAGTGTTAACTGGGGTGAAATGGTTCCCTTCAGCAGAAGGCAATGTTCTGAGAGGTACTCAGATGTGAGCCTTCAGTAACTGTAATACGAGTACCGTAAAGGAGGCATGTGTACGTATGTAGCACACCACAGCATCCACTACAGTGATGAATTTTTTTTAAAACCTAGGATCTTCAGACTCTCATTCCAAATGAAGTAGCAATCCTATTTAGTTAGGTAAACTAAATGGTTTAAACTTTAGCATCTCTAGAATATCCACTGTTAATGTCTCTCTCATAGATTGACATGAAATAAAATTCAGAGAAAGAACTGACAGAACACATCAGTATCTTTAAAAAATAATGATCATAACCAAACAACTAACAGTCTTGGGAACTAAGTTCCAAACAGCTAAATCCCTGGACCTCTGATCTGTAAAATCATTCTTAGGGACTTACCTTTTAGTCACCTAATGAGAAGAACAATGAAAAAGTAACACTTGCTTCCTAATAGTTTTTCATTTTCAACCTGGTGTCCCAATCTTATCTTGGGAGTGTGGTTTGGCTCTTCATGTTTAAGAGCCCAAAGTAGACAGATGGCATGGGAGGTGGAGGGGTCAAGAAGAATACTGTGTACATATTGCAATTTAGCAGAGAAGACCGAGTATCTCAAGATACTAAAGAATCTTTTTCTGTTTTCCTTTTTTGCCAACTTGAAATGGAATAACACGTCTATCAACTTACAAGCTCCTATGAGTTCTTTCTCTCCTAATGCTGTGTGCATTTCCAGTTAAAAGATATTCCAGAGATGTCCTTTATCTTCTAGGCTCTAGAACAACTCAACCCAACAAATGAACTTTAAGAAAAGATAAGTATAAATATAGGCTGCTTTCTAAAAACCATAGTAGGAGATTGTAACTTGTTTTTGAAAAAGAAATGTGCGTATTTCAAGTTGGCATTCAAATTTTCTTGGAACATTTTCATAAGCTGAGAAAAAAATGTTATTTTGCTGTAACCCATGGCTAAAGCAACATATCTCAATGGGATACTTCCTATACATCATAGAAAAAAAATTGTAAAAAATGAAGCCTTTCAAAGTTGTGGAAAAGAACAAAAGAAAAAAAAAACAATAATTGACTTTCAAGTTACAAACTAAGTCTTGAAATAATTTCCTTGACAAAAAAAGCACTCTCACAAAATACTAGGAATTAGAGGAAAATTAGTGCATTGTATAAGGAACATTGCATCTGTGTCTATGAAAAGATTTTACTGGAATGACATCCTGCAGATTCTGTCAAGTACAAACAGGTTCTCCTTAAAATCATTTACCCTGATACATACACCACAGTATAAGATCTACTCCTCAGTAGCTTTGCCAGTTTAAATATTTGATTTTATGTCCCAGAGTAGCTTATTCTCAAGAACACAGGTTCATACTAACAAAGTCATAGGGACTGACATATCAGATTATAATAAAACAGGTGGTGCAAGTGTTAGCTAATGAGTCTAGTTACCCGAGCAAATTGACCAGCACATCCTCACATTTTAGAAAAACTATGTGGAAAGCCAAACCATCAGGCAGTGGCTGGATGAACAAGGATTATGATTCGGTTATTTAGTGAACTCTCATTCTGATCAACAAACACAGACTTCATTGTACACAATAGATATTTCTGAGAAGCAACCAGGAAACTTATCTAAGCTGGGTCAGACAGTATCTCCCCTGAATAGAGAATTCTTTGATAGAATATGACAATGATTATGTGATTATTATTTTTCTATAGTTCCATGGATAGATCCACATTTGGTCTGTATTGTAGTTTATATAATTTGGTGATCCCTGGGGTTTATATGTACATAAAACTAGGTATAAAAGCGATTATTTATTTAATAGAATGACAAAAGAAATCACAAATATATATAAAGAGAGTAAATATCAACAGCATCACAACATTTATAAAAATTATGTATTTGTATTCCTGTTAACTGTCTAAAACTGTCCAATTTCATATTTAATACTTTCCTACATATGTGATCCCTTCTTCATATAACCACAATTTTGTAATGTTTTCTATAGAAATAATAGAAAGAAATTTCAGCCTTTCCTCTAGCACAGCATGTCAAAATTTCTTTTTTATTACAGAGATTTAGAAAAGTTCATTTTTGTTTCTCAGGTGTTTACTATCATGTCATATCTGCATCTTCCTCCCTTGTTTCTGGCTTAGGTGGTGAGGAATAAACGGAGGGAAGAGGGCAATGGAGAGGGGGTTCCTTGAGACCCCCAGCGCTTTGATCTTTACGGCGAATTTCTGACGACGTTCCAGATCCACATGAGCCATTTCCACTGGTGGCCCACTGACTGTGGACAAGTGTCGGTACTGCCGGCAGCAGAGGCCACACGCCTGGCCACAGGCCTACCCCCACCCAGCTCAGAAGGGACCCCTCCCTCCCCAAGATGGACCAGAGCTTCCTGCCTCCTTCTGCCTCCAAAGAGAAGACTAGACACCCAGAGCCTGGAGAAAGGCTTGATCAGTGAGGGTCCCGAAGCTTACCCTTCATCATCACCAGGACATAGCACCCTACCTCACTCAAGTTAGACAAGTTTTACTCCAGAATCTACCTCTCTCAAAGGGAAGGATATTAAACACACAGATTTCAGGTCCCTCCCTGTGAATTCTGTTCAGAATTTGAGGCAGGGCCCAGACTGTATTTTTAATAACTGCCTCAGGTGATCTTTATGCTGTGGTACATTTCAGACACAGAGCTTTAAGCCCATGAAACAGCATTCCTCAACCTTGAACAATTTAAGCACAGGTTAAATATTTTAACTCTCAACAGGCAATCTTACGGAGAAGGAAATGGCAACCCACTCCAGTACTCTTGCTTGGTAAATCCCATAGACGGAGGAGCCTGGTAGGCTGCAGTCCGTGGGGTTGCTAAGAGTTGGACACGACTGAGTGACTTCACTTTCACTTTTCACTTTCATGCATTGGAGGAGGAAATGGCAACCCACTCCAGTGTTCTTGCCTGGAGAATCCCAGGGACGGGGGAGCCTGGTGGGCTTCTGCCTATGGGGTTGCACAGAGTCAGACACGACTGAAGCAACTTAGCAGCAGCAGGCAATCTTATTCCCCTCATCTTCTAAATTTCTAAGGCATGACTGTGTGGGCGAGTGTATATGAGTGGTGACATGAGTGTGTATTGTGTGATGGGTGTGAGAATGTGTGGTGTGTGCCTTTGTGTGGTGGGAGCAGTGTGTGTGTGGTGGGTGTATAGGTGTGTGAATGTGTGGGGTGGTGTATGAGTGTGTGGAGGCCTGATGGACAACACCTTACCTACACGGCCCAGTATTGCCTACAGTGGGTGCCTTGAAAATCAAGACTCTCATCCCTTCTAGAAATGTGTAACTCTTTCTGAGAGAGAAGTAAAGAAGATTAGTTTTCAACTAACCATTCTTAAAAGAGTTATCTTTTAAGTTGACATTGCTTTTCCTCTTCCTAGATTTCTACTTATTACCAGGTTTCTGTGATTAGGTGTTACTAAGTTGAGCCTTCCCCAATGAATCAAATAATTAAGTTCAAAGAAAAATATTGTTGATTCAAAGAAAATTATGCACTTTAAATAGTAGATTCATGTTAGAATGACACTGCCCATACACAACCATATTATTTTTTAGAGATACAGTTTGAGCTGATGAAGTGCTGAGCTAAATTAAACTTTTAAAATGATAATATAGTAGTCTGCCTTTATCTTTCACTTGAAAAGCTCTATTCATATTAAAGGTATAGTTTGTGGCAGTTGCAAAAATAAAAACCACAAATGGTCAATCTTTGTATCCATTAAAGATGAGAAATAATTAGACAACAATTTATTAACATCCCATTTCAGTCAGTGGCAGAGCCAGAAATCAGACATAGCTGCCTAAACATCTCCTCGGCTTTACGCTCTATATTCTCTCACTTTGAGGAGAAAAGTTTGAAGACTTTTGAAGATGAGAGATTTGTATTTGAATATTTGCTCAACCGCTTGAAATTTTATCAACCATAATATGGATAAAAATACCAAGGCCAGTGGCCCACATAGTGCTACTGGTAAAGAACCCGCCTGCCAGTGCTGGAGATGCAAGAGACGTGGGTTCAATACCTGGGTCAGGAAGATCCCCTGGAGGAGGAAATGGCAACCCACTTCAGAATTGCTGCCTGGAGAATTCCATGGACAGAAGAGCCTGGTGGGCTACAGTCCATGGGTTCGCAAAGAGTTGGACATGACTAAGCACACACAAATCTCATAGGTTTGAAGAAGTTTAAATGGGATAATAACTGATAAACATCTGGCTATAATAATAAATGTTAGTAAATTTTGTTTTTTTCCACCTCTTTTAGTGTTCTAACCCTAACATTGTTCTCCATCCTCTAAACACTATATCACAAAATGTATTGACTCACAAAAAAAAATCCTTCAAGATTTTTGTCATCTCCACATAACGTCAATGTAAAATTATACTTTGTTTCACATACTTTCTTTTTACATTATTTACTTCACTTACCTAAAGCAGTAGTAAGTGAGAAATAGGGGTTTAAATTTTAGAGATATTGTAATACACATTAACATAAATTACAACTATTAACAAATGTATCCGTATAACACCTGAAGTCAAGTTCTCTGCCACTGGAGTAAAAGAACCATACTTCAGTTCAGCCAAAACTGGCTAAAAGTGATTGTCTCTGGATTTGTCGATGAGACAGCTGATGCTCCTTCTGCTCATGGCCTGTCCTCATAAGCCAGGAATAGAGGTTGCTGATTCTATCACATACATTTACCATGGCCCCCCAAACAACTTTCAAGGTCTGGAGTTAAGCTATTAAATAAATTCCAAGAAATCCACAAAGCTTCTAGATAATTGCACTTTCCAATTAAATGCACCTGTCTCTAATATAACATTGAACAATATGTAGGAAGGCATCTTGGTTACTTAGCTTATCTGTGTGAAAATACACATCTCCCTATAGCAAATCTATAGTCATGAACCCCTTCAGTGCCAGAGTACAAAATATTAAGAAAGCTAATTACATGTCAGTAGAAAGAACAATTAAAATTTATGAGACTTCTTTCTAAGGTTTACACTTGAACTTGTTTTCTAGGCGAGAGGTACTTGAATATATCAATCTATATGCTGGGTGGGACATTAACACAAAAGATAAATTTAGCAATTTGAGTCCATTACACAAACAATTTATTCTGTATGTTTAAGATGACTGTTACTGTTCAGTCACTGGGTACTGTCTGACTCTTTAAGACTCCATGGACTGTAGCACACCAAGTTACTTTGTCCTCCACTGTCTCCCAAAGTTTGATAAATTCATGTCCATTGAGTCAGTGATGCTCTCTACCATTTCATCCACTGCTGGGCCCTTCACATTTCACCTTCAATCTTTCCCAGAATCAGAGTTTATTCCAATGAGTCAGCTCTTCACATCAGGTGGCCAAAGTACTGGAGCTTTACCTTCAGCATCAGTCCTTCCAATAATATCGGGTTGATTTCCTTTAGGATTGACTGGTTTGGTCTCCAAACAGTCCAAGGGATTCTCAAGAGTCTTCTCCAGCATCACATTTTGAAAGAATCATTTCTTCAGTGCTCAGACTTTCTTATGGTCCAGCTCTCACATCTGTACATGACTACTGGAAAAACCATAGCTTTGACTATATGGACCTTTGTTTGCAAAATGATATCCCTGGTTTTTAATATGCTGCCTAGATTTGTCATAGCTTTTCTTCCAAGGAGCAAGCATCTTTTAATTTCATGGCTGCAGTCACCGTCTGCAGTGATTTTGGAGCCCAAGAAAATAAAGTCTGTCACTGTTTCCACTTTTTCTCTGTATATTTGCCATAAAGTGATGAGACCAGATGCCATATTTTAGTTTTTTGAATGCTGAGGTGTAAGCCAACTTTTTCATTCTCCTATTTCACCCTCATCAAGAAGCTCTTTATTTCCTCTTCACTTTCTGCCATTAGAGTGGTACCATCCGTGTATGTGAGGTTGTTGACATTTCTCCCAGCAAAATGATTCCATCTTGTGATTCATCCAGCCTTGCATTTCGTATGATGTAGTCTGCATACAAGTTAAATAAGCAGGATGACAATACACAGCCTTGTCATATTCCTTTCCCAGTTTTCAACCAGTCCTTTTTTCTACATCCAGTTCTAACTATTACTTCTTGATCCACATACAGGTTTCTTAGGAGACAGGTAAGGTAGTCTGGTATTCCCATCTCTTTAAGAATTTTCCAGTTTGTTGTGATCTACACAGTCAAAGGCTTTAGCATAGTCAATGAAGCAGAAGCAGATGCTTTTCCGGAATTCCTCTGCTCTCTCCATAATCCAATGAATGCTGGCATTTTGATCTCTGGTTCATCTGCTCTTCGTACCCAGATTGTGCATCTGAATGTTCTCAGTTCATATACTGCTGAAGCCTAGCTTGAAGAATTTTGAGCATAACCCTGCTAGCATGTAAAATGAGTACAACTGTATAGTAGATTGAACATTATTTGCCATTGACTGTCTTTTAGATCAGAGAAGGCAATGGCACCCCACTCCAATACTCTTGCCTGGAAAATCCCATGGAAGGAGGAGCTTGGTGGGCTGTAGTCCATGGGGTCACTAAGAATCAGACACGACTGAGTGACTTCCCTATCACTTTTCACTTTTCACTTTCATGCGTTGGAGAAGGAAATGGCAACCCACTCCAGTACTCTTGCCTGGAAAATCCCATGGATGGAGGAGCCTGGTGGCCTGTAGTCCATGGGGTCGCTAAGAGTCAGACACGACTGAATGACTTCCCTTCCGCTTTTCACTTTCATGCATTGGAGAAGGAAATGGCAACCCACTCCAGTGTTCTTGCCTAGAGAATCCCAGGGATGGGGGAGCCCGGTGGGCTGCCGTCTATGGGGTCACACAGAGTTGGACACGACTGAAGCAACTTAGCAGCAGCAGCAGTCTTTTACATTAGAATGAAAACTGATCTTTTCCAATCCTGTAGCCACTGCTAAGTTTTCCAAATTTGCTGGCATATTGGGTACAGCACTTTCACAGCATCCTCTTTTAGGATTTTAAATAGCTTAGCTGGAAATCCATCACCTCCACTAGCTTTGTTCATAGTAATGCCTCCTAAGGCCCACTTGACTTCACACTCCAGGATGTCTGGCTCTAAGTGAGTGACCACATCATCACGGTTATCTAGGTCATTAAGACTTTTTTTGTATGGTTCTTCTGTGTATTCTTGCTACCTATTTATAAACTCTTCTGCTTTTCTTAGGTCCTGTCATTTCTGTCCTTTATTATACCTATCCTTGCATGAAATGTTCCATTGATAGCTCCAATTTTCTTGAAGAGATCTCTAGTCTTTCCCATTCTATTTTTTCCCTCTATTTCTTTACATTGTTTATTTCAGAAGGCCTTCTTATTTCTCCTTGCTACTCTGTGGAAGTCTGCATTCAGTTGGGTATATCTTTTCCTTTCACCTTTGCCTTTCACTTCTGTTCTTTCATTAGCTATTTGCAAAACCTCCTCAGACAACCACCTTACCTTCTTGCATTTCTTTTCCTTTGGGATGGCTTTAGTCACTGCCTCCTGTACAATGTTATGAACCTCCCTCTATAGTTCTTCAAGCACTCTATCAGATCTAATCCCTTAATCTATTTATCACCTCCACAGTATAATCATATAGGTTTGATTTAGGTCATACCTGAATGACCTGGTCAAAATAACTATGTATATTTTAAATTGAGTTACAAGAGATGGTACATAAATTTAACACAGACAGAACAATCAGGAGAAAATCTTTTAAATAAGAAGGAAAATAGAAAACATGGATTTATCAATGGGCTTGCTAACCTTTGGTATTCAGCATTCTTGAAAAAGAACCAGAGGCCAGGTTGCAGCTGCTGCTAAGTAGATTAAGCTGCTGCTGCTGCTGCTGCTAAGTCACTAAGTCGCTTCAGTCGTATCCAACTCTGTGCGACCCCATAGACGGCAGCCCACTAGGCTCCTCTGTCCCTGGGATTCTCCAGGCAAGAACACTGGAGTGGGTTGCCATTTCCTTCTCCCATGCATGAAAGTGAAAAGTGAAAGTGAAGTCGCTCAGTCGTGCCCGACTCTTAGCAACCCCATGGACTGCAACCTAACAGGCTCCTCCATCCATGGGATTTTCCAGGCAAGAGTACTGGAGTGGGGTGCCATTGCCTTCTCCTAGAAGCTGTCATTCAGGTGCTTTCAGATAAGATGTGACAACTATGATCAGATCTACTAAAGTCTGCAGAACACTGGGACCAACTACAAAATTGCTTTGGAAAACAGGTTAATAATTCAAAATAAATGTATGATACTTTAATATTAAAAGAACTAAAATTTTTCATAAAAAGGAAACAATTTCATGTTTAGATCTAAAATCAGTCTCATTTTGGAAAAAAAACAGAACATAAAAACCATGAAAATTAAACTCGGGGAATTTCTTGGGACATAGCTGTGCTCATTTTCCAATCAATTTCTGAACTGGGACATTTCAATTGTGGAAAAGAAATTAATTCTATTTGCCACAGTGAAATTCAAGACAATGGTGGAAAGCCTTCCAGCATGAACTTTTTCAAGCCAATTCTGATTTGGCCAAAGAAGAGCCAAACATTTAGAAATTCTAACCAAAAACATGAGGAGAAGTAGGAAAATGTGTGCCATTTTAACACACTCTCTGTGTCAGGAGCCAACATTATTATCTTTCCTTTCAATGGAATTTCATGTTCATCAAAATTTAAATACAGCTGTACAACGTTCATCAAAACAGATATGTTTTTGAGAAGATATTACTCAAATATTTGAATAGAGGATGATATTTTACATACACTAGGGTAGTGGTTCCCATTTTTAGGTTTTAATGACAATTCTATTTTTAAACTATTTCTTAAAAACTAAATTGGATATGGGCACCTTATCTTTGACAAAGGAGGCAAGAACAAACAATGGAGAAAAGATGGTCTCTTCAATAAGTGGTGCTAGGAAAACTAGACAGCTACCTGTAAAAGAATGAAATTAGAATATTTCCTAACATCATACACAAAGATAAACTCAAAAGGGATTAGAGACCTAAATGTAGGAAAAGATACTGTAAAGCTCCTATAGGAAATCATAGGCAGAACATTCAATGACATAAATCACAGCAAGATCCTCCACGACCCACCTCATAGAGTAATGGAAACAAAAGCAGAAATAAATACGTGGGACCTAACTAAACTCAAAAGCTTTTACACAGCAAAGGAAACTATAAACAAAGTGAAAAGACAATCCTCGGAAGGAGAAAAAATAATAGCAAATGAAACAACTGACAAATGACCAACCTCCAAAATATACAAGCAGCTTATACATCTCAATACCAGAAAAACAAACAAGCCAATCGACAAGTGGGCAGAAGATCTAAACAGACATTTCTCCAAAGAAGACAGACAGATGGCTAATAAACATATGAAAAGTGCAGAGAAATGCAAATCAAAACTACAATGAGATATCACCTCACATGGGTCAGAATGGCCATCGTCAAAAAATCTACAAACAATAAATGCTAGAGGGGGTGGAGAAAAGGGAATCCCCTTGCACTGTTGGTAGGAATGTAAACTGATTCAGCCTCTATGGAACACAGTATGGAGATTTCTGAAAAAACTAGGAATAAAACTACCACATGACCCAACAATCCCACTACGGGCATATACCCTGAGAAAACCATAATTGAAAAAGACACATGTACCCCATTGTTCACTGCAGCACTATTTACAATAGCTAAGTTGTGGAAGCAACCTAGATGTCCATTAACAGATGAATAGATAAAGAAGCTGTGAACAATACATACAACTGAATATTACTCAGCCATAAGAAGAAATACATTTGAGTCAGTTCTAATGAGGTGGATAAACCTAGAGCCTATCATACAGAGTGAAGTGAGCCAGAAAGAGGAAAACAAATACAGTATGTTGACACATATATATGGAATCTAGAAAGATGGTATTGATGAACATTTTTGCAGGGCAGCAATGGACACACAGACATAGAAAACAGACTTGTGGACGCAGAGGGAAAGGAGAGGGTGGGACAAATGGAGAGAGCAGCATGGAAACATACACCTTACCATGTATAAAAGAGACAGCAAGTGGGAATTTGCCCTCTGATGCACGAAGCTCAAACTGGTGCTCTGTGACAACCTAGAGGGGTGGGATGGGGTGGGAGGTGGAGGGAAGGGCCAAGAGGGAGGGACATATGCACAGCTATGGCTGATCCATGGTGGTGTATGGTAGAAACCAACACAATATTGCAAAGCAATTATCCTTCAATTAAAAATAAATAAAAATTTTAATTAATTTCTTTATTTTAATTGGAAGCCAATTACTTTAAATACTGTGGTGGTTTTTGCCAGACATGAATCAGCCACGAGTGTACATGGGTCCCTCCATCCTGAACCCCACTCTCACTTCCCTCCCCACCCCATCCCTCTGGGTTGTCCCAGAGCACCAGCTTTGAATGCCCTGCTTCATGCATCGAACCTGCACTGGTCATCTATTTCACATATGGTAATATACATGATCCAATGCTATTCCCTCAAATCATCCCACCCTCACCTTCTCCCACATAGTCCAAAAGTCTGTTCTTTACACCTGTGTCTCTTTTGTTGTCTTATATATAGGCTCATCATTACCAACTTTCTAAATTCCATCAGTTCGGTTAAGTTCAGTCGCTCGTCATGTCCAGCTCTTTGTGACCTCAAGGACTGCAGCATGCCAGGCCTCCCTGTCTATCACCAACTCCTGGAGTTTACTCAAACTTATGTCCCTTGAGTCGGTGATACCATCCCACTATCTCATCCTCTGTGGTCCCCTTCTCCTCCCACCTTCAGTCTTTCCCAGCATCAGGGTCTTTTCAAATGAGTTAGTTCTTCGAATCAAGTGACCAAAGTATTGGAGTTTCAGCTTCAACATCAGTCCTTCCAATGAAAATTCAGGACTGATTTCCTTTAGGAAGGACTGGTTGGATCTCCTTGAAGTCCAAGGGATTCTCAAGAGTTTTCTCCAACACCACAGGTCAAAAGCATCAATTCTTCCGCGCTCAGCTTTCTTTATAGTCCAACTCTCACATCCATACATGACTACTAGGAAAACCATAGCCTTGACTAGACAGACCTTTTTTGGCAAAATAATGAGTCTGCTTTTTAATATAGTGTCTAGTTTGGTCACAGCTTTTCTTCCAAGGAGCAAACGTCTTTTAATTTCATGGCTGCAGTCACAATCTGCAGTCATTTTGGAGCCCCCAAAAATAAATTCTGTCACTGTTTCCACTGTTTCCCCATCTATTTGACATAAAGTGATGGGACCAGATGCCATGATCTTAGTTTCCTGAATGTTGAGCTTTAAGCCAACTTTTTCACTCTCCACTTTCACTTTCATCAAGAGGCTGTTTAGTTCTTCTTCACTTTCTGCCATAAGAGTGGCGTCATCTGCATATCTGAGGTTATTGATATTTCTCCTGGCAACCTTGACCAGTTGTGCTTCATTCAGCCCGGCATTTCTCATGATGTACTCTGAATATAAGTTAAATAAACAGGGTGACAATATACAGCCTTGACGTACTCCTTTCCTGATTTGGAACCAGTCTGTTGTTCCATATCCAGTTCTAACTGTTGCTTCTTGGCCTGCATACAAATGTCTCAGGAGGCAAGTCAGGTGGTCTGATATTCCCATCTCTTGAAGAATTTTCCACAGTTTGCTGTGATCCACACAGTCAAAGTCTTTGGAATAGTCAATAAATCAAAAGTAGATGTTTCTCTGGAACATCTCTTGCCAGCAGATGTTGGCAATTTGATCTCTGGTTCCCTTGTCTTTTCTAAATCCAGCTTGAACATCTGGAAGTTCATGGTTCAGGTATATTGTTGAAAACTGGCTTGGAGAATTTTGAACAGCACTTTGCTAGCCTTTGAGATGAGTGCAACTTGTGTGGTAGTTTGAGCATTCTTTGGCATTGCCTTTCTTTGGGATTGGAATGAAAACTGAACTTTTCCAGTCCTGTGGCCACTGCTGAGTTACCCAAATTTGCTGGCATTTTGAGTGCAGTACTTTCACAGCATCATCTGTTAGGATTCTAAATATCTCAGTTGGAATTTTATCACCTCCACTAGCTTTGTTCATAGTGATGCTTCCTAAGGCCCACCTGACTTCACATTCCAGGATGTTTGGCTCTAGGTGAATGATCACACCATCGTGATCATCTCGGTCATGAAGGTCTTTTTTGTATAGTTCTTCTGTGTATTCTTGCCATCTTATCTTAATATCTTCTGCTTCTGTTAGGTCCATACCATTACTGTCCTTTATTGAGCCCATCATTGCATGAAAATTTCCCTTGGTATCTCTAATTTTCTTGAAGAGATCTCCAGCATTTCCCATTCTATTGTTTTCCTCTATTTTTTTGCACTGATCACTGAGGAAGGCTTTCTTATCTCTTCTTGCTATTCTTTGGAACTCTGCATTCAACTGGCTATATCTTTCTTTTTCTCCTTTGCCTTTCACTTGTCTTCTTTTCTCAGCTATTTGAAAGGCATCCTCAGACAACCATTTTGCCTTTTTGCATTTCTTTTTCTTGGGGATGGTCTTGATCACTACCTCCTGTACAATGTCACAAACCTCCATCCATAGTTCATCAGGCAGTCTGTCTATCACATTCAATCCCTTGAATCTATTTCTCACTTCCACTGAATAATTGTAAGGGATTTGATTTAGGTCATACCTGAATGGGCTAGTGGTTTTCCCTACCCTCTTCAATTTAAGTCTGAATTTGGCAATAAGGAATTCATAATCTGAACCGCAGTCAGCTCCCAGTCTTGTTTTTTCTGACTGTATAGAGCTTCTCCATCTTTGGCTGCAAGGAATAAAATCAATCTGATTTCAGCATTGACCATCTAGTAATTTCCATGTGTAGCGTCTTCTCTTCTGTTGTTGTAACAGGGTGTTTGCTATGACCAGTATGTTCTCTTGGCAAAACTCTCTTAGCCTTTGCATTGCTTCATTTTGTACTCCAAGGCCAAATTTGCCTGTTACTCCAGGTATTTCTTGACTTTCTACTTTTGCATTCCAGTCCCCTATAATGAAAAGGACATCTTTTGGGGGTGTTATTTCTAGAAAGTCTTGTAGGTCTTCATAGAACCGTCCAACGTCAGCTTCTTCAGCATTACTGGTCGGGGCATAAACTTGGATTATGGTGATATTGAATGGTTTGCCTTGGAAACAGACAGAGATCATTCTATTGTTTTGAGATTGCATCCAAGTACTGCATTTCGGACTCTTTTGTCGACTATGATGGCTACTCCATTTGTTCTAATGGATTCTTGCCCACGGTAGTAGGTATAATGGTCATCTGAGTTAAATTCACCTGTTCCAGTCCATTTTAGTTCTGTGATTCCTAAAATGTCTATATTCACTCTTGCCATCTTCTGTTTGACCATTCTATATATGTGTATTAATATATATTAATGCACATATACAATACATTAATACTGTATTGGTGTTTCTCTTTCTGACTTACTTCACTCTGTGTAATAGACTCCAGTTTCACTGACCTCATTAGAACTGACTCAGATGGGCTCTTTTATACAGCTGAGTAATATTCCACTGTGTATATGTACCACAATTTCCTTATCCATTCCTCTGCCAATGGACATCTAGGTTGCTTCCTAGTTATTGTAAACAGTGTTGCACTGAAATTGGGGTACATGTGTCTCTTTCGATTCCAGTTCCCTCTGTATGCCCAGCAGCGGGACTGCTGGGTTGTATGGCAGTTCTAGTTCCAGTTTTTTAAAGAATCTCCACACTGCTCTCCATAGTGATTATACTAGTTTGCATTCCCACCAACAGTGTAAGAGGGCTCCCTTTTTTTCACACCCTTTCCAGCATTTAAAAATAAACAAATTTTTAAACCTAAATTGGATTCAAAATCAAATAAAAACAGAATATATTAAATCTAATTTGCAAAGACATAATCCCACAATAAAGAACAATACTTCTCCAGAAGATATTAATATTTGGTAACCAACATGTCTAATCAAAAGGTTTTTTAAAAGTTTGGGTGAGATAAAAAAAAAATATTTTATACTGTTACATTCGACAGTGTCTTTTTATAAATTAATTTCTAAAATATGTGACCCATATCATAAGATCTCTACCTGTTGATTTCTACTTATGCTTCTTTTTGAATTGTATTATTTGGCAGAGGTAATCAATTACTTTTAAAACTACTGAATCATCAAATTTTTTCCAAGCAAGCATGTTTTAAATATGGTTTAATTAATGTCCAGGAAGCATAAATGACATCTTGATTAAAAAACACACTTGAAATAAATTAAAGACAAATGTTGAGAAGAAAAAAATAAAGAAGTAAATAAATAAATATAAATAAATAATCTAACAAATGTTATGTAAGTAGAATCATGCCATATGCAACCTTCTGAGACTTTTTTCACTTAGGACAATTTTGTTGAGGTTTATATAAGTTTCGTGTATATCAATACTTTATTTCTTTTTATTGCTGATTAGTATTCCATGATGTGGATTTGAACAGTTCATCTATTGAAGGACATTTGGGTAATTTCCAGTGTTTGGATATTATAACTGCCATAAACATTCATATACAAATTTCTATGTGAAAATAAGTTTTCATTTATCTGAGGTATATATATCCATGAGTACAATGGCCAGACTGTATGTAGTTCTGTTTTTAGTTAAAAGTAAATTGCCAAACTATTTTCCAGAATATCTGTGTCACTGATACCCTCCCATCAACAATGTACAATGATCCAGTTACTCTTCAATCTCACCAGCACTTGGAGTTATCACTATATGTTATTCTGACAGGTGTATGGTGATATCTCATTGTGGTTTTAATATCATTTCTATAATGACTTGTGATGAACATCTTGTCACGTGCTTGTGAAGTGAAAGTCACTCAGTCGTGTCCAACTCTTTGCAACCCCATGGACTATACAGCCCATGGAATTCTCCAGGCCAGAATACTAGAGTGGGTAGCCATTCCCTTCTAAAGGGGATCTTCCCCATGCAAGGATCAAACACAGGTCTCCCACATTGCAGGCAGATTCTTTACCAGCTGAGCCACCAGGGAAGCCCTTTTATGTGTTTAACTGTCATCTTTATATCTTCTTTGATTGAAACATTTGTTCCTATCTTTTGCCCCTTTTCTAAATGAATTGCTGGGGTTTTTATATTGAATTTTCATGTATTTTTATATATTTTTATTATAATTAAAGTTTTTTAAATTTCATATATTTTTGAAAATAATTTATACATTGTAGACATAAATTATTTGTCAGATATATATTTTCTCCCTATCTGTGATTTATCTTTTTATTCTCTTAACAGAGGCTTTTGCATAGCAAAAGTTTTAATTTTTGTGAAGTTCAAATTTTGTAATAGGCTTTTGAGAGTACTTTTTTCTGTTTATTACAATTTTTAGTTATGCTTTAAGTGTGGAACATTTTCTTTCAATAAATATTTTTCATTTTGTATTGCAATGTTTAACTTTATAAATACCTAAGTGTGATGGTTTCATAGAATTATTCCAGAGGATAAACTCATACATGACACACTCCAGGGATAGTTTTTATTTACTTTAATCAACCCAAACTGATTTATGAATATTGTCCCTATATCTTTCACATCTCCATGACCAATAAAAGCTTTGCCATTTAAAGGGGCAGGTGCTGAGATATGCCACAGATAGCCACCACACTGAAGTATAAATTCACTGAATTAAGATCAGAAAACAAAAACTGACTTGGCTTGGATTATACTATTTTGCCAAAGTGGTTCTAAGTTGTATTTCAGTTCTGAAACAAAAAAAAAAAAAAAACAAGAAAAATGACTTTATATAAGCAAAACCTTCAAAATCACTTGACAAGTGTCAAAAAACAGAGACCAACCTTCCGGTGTATCTAATACAAGATTGATTTTTTTCTTGTAGTTAAGGAGAAACTGCTGGCAAAATACAATCTCTCTGAACAAAGCTAAGAGCCCCATCTATGTCACATTTAGGAGAAGCCGGCAGTTTTGGCATTGGCTGATTTTCCAAAGAAAAGACACTGAAGTAATGCTGTCACATGGATCTTCAGGACTGGAGCCCTAGGGCTGAGTTAACGTCTGTGTGTGGGACTTCCTGGTGGTGGAGTGGATAAGAATCTGCCTGCCAGTGCAGGGGACACAAGTTTGATCCCCAATCCAGGAAGATCCCACATGCCTCGGCAACAAACTAAGCCCATGAGCCACAACTACTGAGCCTGTGTGTGGCAATTACTAAAGCCCATGCACCTAGAGCTCATGGTCTGCAACAGAGCAGCACCACAGAGAGAAGCCCTTGCGCCACAATAAGGAGCCGCACCCACCTGCACAGCTGGAGAAAGCCCTCTCAAAGCAAGAAGAGCCAGCACAGCCAAAAGTAAAGTAAATACATTTTTAAAAATAAAATCTGCATATGGTTTAGGACTAAAGCCAAGGATTCAGCCTTTCCCCTATATGAGATCAAGATAGGAATTTTTTAAAAAAAATATGGAATCTGACCACATCCCATACCTATTGAATCCAAATCACTGGTGCTAACCAGGGACATAGATACAGATATACTTATAAATAGAAAATGAATAACTGATGTATATATCAATATACATCTATATAAGTTTATATATACATTTATCTACTGATACATATACATGTATAGAGGTTTAGATAAAGTTATAGTTATGATATAGATATTGATATATTCATCAGTCAAGCATTTCCTGTTTAAAGTAAAGCAATGTGAAGCAGCTCTGAGTTTGTGATATTTTTGAGACCACTAGAAACACCCTGAAGCAGAGCAAACCAAGATGAGGAAACATGAAAAGGAGGCTACAGTCTCTACAGACTCTTTTTGGACTCAACAGAGAGTATTAACCAGCATGACTCCCCCTGTGTATCTTCAAACCCAAGGCACCCTCTTCTGTTCTTATTTCCAATTCTTTCTTTTTTCCTCCATAAATGGCCTGAATTATGAAGAAGGAAAATCCTCTCAGAACCTTTGGCCTCTCATTTATCCCTTAGAGGGAAGACATTAGCACATCATACACTTAGTCACTTACTTTGAGGTCAAAGTTCTTTTCATTATTGCAAAATGAGAGAGTCTTTAGATAAATTAGAGTGATTCAGCTTACTTATTGAATCTTTTACTAGACCAATCAGCTCATACTGGGCTCTTTGGGATAGTCAGAACTCTTAGAAGTTCAAATCTTTATGTTCAGACTGAATTTGCCCCATTTCCAGCCATCTCAACTCCCTAATTATCTGCTCATTTGTTATTTGACCCTGGAAACTCTTTAACTTATTTACTCATTTAAAGGGATTTGACTCAGTAATATATGTAAGTGTTTAACCAAAATTAGATGGTTTTATTAAAAAATAACAACAAACCAAATCTCTTGTCTCTGCTGCTGCTGCTGCTGCTAAATCACTTCAGTCGTGTCTGACTCATGCAATCCCATAGACGTCAGCCCACCAGGCTCCCCCGTCCCTGGGCTTCTCCAAGCAAGAACACTGGAGTGGGTTGCCATTTCCTTCTCCCATGCATGAAAGTGAAAAGTGAAAGTGAAGTTGGTCAGTCGTGTCCGACTCTTAGCGACCCCATGGACTGCAGCCCACCAGGCTCCCCCATCCATGGGGTTCCCCAGGCAAGAGTACTGGAGTGGGGTGCCGTTGCCTTCTCCGTCTCTACCCTCTCACAAATCCTCTGCTCAAAGGCTAAAACTTTTAACTGGTTTTGGTTTTTCTTGGGTGTACTGCCATATCTATTTTTTAAAATATGATGACTGTATTAGTTTTGTAGTTCTCTTGTAACAAAGCCCACAATCTAGGTGGCTAGATATAACAGATTCTTTCCTCCTAGTTTTGAAGGTTAGAAGTATGAAATCAAGGTGTTGTCAGGACACTGAAAGCTCTAAGGAAAAATATCCTTCTTCCAATCACATCACTCCAATGTCTGCAAATACATACAGCTGGAAAATGCATACCACCACCAGTATTAAGATCTCTGTCACTTAGAAAAATTCCCTTGTGCACCTTTGCACCCAATCCCTCCCACCCCCAGCCAGAGAACACTACTTCCTTTCACTACAGATTAGGACTTCCCTTTCTAGAATTTAATATAAATGGAATTATACTAGTTGTATTCTTTTGTGTCTGGCTTTTTTCCCTTGGTATAATATTTTTAAGATTCAACTGTGTTCTTACTATATCAGGAGTTTGCTTCATTATGTGGCTACATCATAATTTGTTTATTCATTTAGCTTATTAATGTTTCTACTTTGAAACTATTCTGAATAATGCTGCAATGAACACTCATGCAAATCTTCGTATGGTTTTAGATTTTCATTTATCTTGACTACAAACTCAAAACTAGACTTGTATTATATACCTTTTTTTAGTACAAAGTTGACAAACTCTTTTCCAAAGTTGACAAACTGTTTTCCAAAGTTATTTTACCATTTTATAATCTAGTTAGTAAATATGAGAATTCTAATTATTCCACCACCTTGCCAAAGCTTGGTATTATCACGCTTTTAATTTTAGCCATTCTAAGAGGTGTGTAGTGATAAATCATTGTGAATTTCTTTTGCATTTCCCTGATGACTAACGGTATTCAAAGTCTTTTCACGTGCTTATTGCTCATTTAAAGATTTATTTTTGTGAAGTACCTGTTTAAACACATTTTTGCTCATTTTAAATAGGCTTACTATTGAGCTGTAAAAATGCTTCAAGTCTTTTGGATATAGTTCTTTCCCATATATATTATGCCCTAACATTGTGGCAATACATTCTAATGATAACTTCCTAAGAAAGGATAAATACTTCAGTTCTTGTATGCCTCATATTTAACATTTTGACTGAGTGTGGAATACTAATTTGCATACCATATTTATCTTCAGAACTTGAACAGTGTCTTCCATCATTAGGGTTAGTGTTGAGAAAAATAAGGCTTCCCTCTCTGATTATTTTTCCCTTTTTAGATACATGACTATTGTTGATTTTCTTTCCCTTCTTTAGAAACTCTTAGGTTTGTTACTTTTCCTTCATGGTATAAAGTTTTACTAATTTTTCACGTGTTTTTTTTTTCAATAACTGACCTAAGTCCTTGGTGAGTCCTATCAACTTGAAGACATATGTTCCTTACTAATGGTTACGAGCATAGTCTCTGGTACCACGCTACCACTATACTAACTTCAGACCACTAGGAATGGTTTATTAGTTAACCTGAGGGTTTAGTTAGTTAATATAGTAAGCAGAATAGCAAGGCACTAAATTATTACTATTAGTAGTGACATTAGTATCTCTTTGATGGGTTTTTCTCTTTTTGGAATACCAATTATTGACATGCTGCATCCCTAGGGTTGACTCCTTATTTCTGTAAAATTTTTTCTCTTATATGTTCTGTCTTTTTGTTACACTTTCTGGATAATTTCATTGAGTTTTTCTTTCAATGCTAACATCAATATATGTTTTTAATTTTTTTTTTTTTATTCTTCCAATTTTATTTTATTTTAAACTTTACATAATTGTATTAGTTTTGCCAAATATCAAAATGAATCCGCCACAGGTATACATGTGTTCCCCATCCCATCAGCATCATGCATCAAACCTGGACTGGCAACTCGTTTCCTACATGATATTTTACATGTTTCATTGCCATTCTCCCACATCTTCCCACCCTCTCCCTCTCCCACAGAGTCCATAACACTGTTCTATACATCAGTGTCTCTTTTGCTGTCTCGTACACCGGGTTATTGTTACCATCTTTCTAAATTCCATATATATGCGTTAGTATACTGTATTTATGTTTTTCCTTCTGGCTTACTTCACTCTGTATAATAGGCTCCAGTTTCATCCACCTCATTAGAACTGATTCAAATGTATTCTTTTTAATGGCTGAGTAATACTCCATTGTGTATATGTACCACAGCTTTCTTATCCATTCATCTGCTGATGGACATCTAGGTTGCTTCCACGTCTTGGCTATTATAAACAGTGCTGCGATGAACATTGGGGTACACGTGTCTCTTTCCCTTCTGGTTTCCTCAGTGTGTATGCCCAGCAGTGGGGTTGCTGGATCATAAGGCAGTTCTATTTCCAGTTTTTTAAGGAATCTCCACACTGTTCTCCATAGTGGCTGGACTAGTTTGCATTCCCACCAACAGTGTAAGAGGGTTCCCTTTTCTCCACACCTCTCCAGCATTTATTATTTGTAGACTTTTGGATCGCAGCCATTCTGACTGGTGTGAAATGGTACCTCATAGTGGTTTTGATTTGCATTTCTCTGATAATGAGTGATGTTGAGCATCTTTTCATGTGTTTGTTAGCCATCTGTATGTCTTTTTTGGAGAAATGTCTATTTAGTTCTTTGGCCCATTTTTTGATTGGGTCGTTTATTTTCTGGAGTTGAGCTGTAGGAGTTGCTTGTATATTTTGAGATTAGTTGTTTGTCGGTTGCTTCATTTGCTATTATTTTCTCCCATTCTGAAGGCTGTCTTTTCACCTTGCTAATAGTTTCCTTTGATGTGCAGAAGCTTTTAAGGTTAATTAGGTCCCATTTGTTTATTTTTGCTTTTATTTCAATATTCTGGGAGGTGGGTCATAGAGGATCCTGCTGTGATGTATGTCGGAGAGTGTTTTGCCTATGTTCTCCTCTAGGAGTTTTATAGTTCTGGTCTTACGTTTAGATCTTTAATCCATTTTGAGTTTATTTTTGTGTATGGTGTTAGAAAGTGGTCCAGTTTCAAGAGCTCTTGTCAGACTGTGCTTTTTCATTACATTCTGTTCTTGTTTTATGGATGCAATTCTACTTCACTCTCTCTACTAATGTATATTCTGGAGAAGGAAACTGCAACCCATTCCAGTATCCTTGCCTGGAAATTCCCATGGACAGAGGAGCCTGGTGGGCTATAGTTCATGGGGTCACAAGAGTCCGACATGACTCAGTAATTGAACCACACCACAGGAATATATATTAGAGTCAGGAGATCTGTTTGCTTTTTTTTCATTGCTTATTTGTTTTTAACCTTCTTTCATTTTATAAATTTTCTTGTATTCCAAAATGAATTAAAAAAATTTTTTTGTCTTGGACTTTCTTTTATTTTGCAAGCACTTGTCAAATATGTAATAATTTATGATTTTTTTTCTGATGCTTAATTATTGCAACACTAGAATTATTAGTAGTGAGCTCTAGATATATAATGAAACTTATTGACAGGTCTCATGACCTGTACCCTTAATGTGTTTTCTAGGTGTGACCTACACTTCATCAAGTGCCTCTTTTTTCATATATTTTCTGATGGGGGAAAGTACTATGTAGATGCAGTTCTCATTTTCCTTTTTGAGTTTACCCCTCTGTATTTTATTTAGATTTAAAGGCTTAAAGAAGAATATAACAAACCACTTTCATTCAAGGGTGTGCAAACTGTCATAACTGCCTCATCTCCTTCTATACATGAAAACATACTTTTCTTTTGCTAAACCATTTGCAAATTGGTGACATACATCTTGACATTTTAAATACCTCAGAATGTGTCTTTCCAAAATGAAAACATTTTCCCATGTAACCACACCACCACCTCAGAAATAATCATTAATTCAAATACATTATCCCATATTCCAGATCATCATCAAATCTTCCCAGTTATCACAAAAATATCTTCAACCAACTTTTATGTAATGCGAATGGCTGTTATATCTCTTTAGAATCGCCAGCTCGAACATTCTACCAGCTGCTTCTGCTCTTATGACACGTAATCCTTTGAAGGGCTAGTCTGTATCCTTTCTGTTATCTTCCTCTATATGTCTGCTTCCGTTTCCAGGAAGAAAAACTACTGGCAACTTACTATTCTTCATTCTAAAATTTCCAATTGCTTTTCTTTCTTCTTTTTCTTTAAAAGTAAGTTTTTCCAACTATTTGCCTCCTAGATGCTCAGAGTTGCTCCTTTGCCCTATCGAATTACACTTTTTTTAGGATCCTCATTTTTCTCTAAACTTGCTTTAAACATCGCCAAGTCACTCTTCACACTAGATTACTTGCAAATGTTCTGAACCACAGTCTTGTCACAATTCCTCCTCCGACATCAAGACACCTCTGTGCACATGCAGGTAAAGTGTTTTCTTTGTATGAAAAAATTAGAAGCATGCTTAGATTTCATACACAAACAGGCAAATGGACACGTGCCTACACTCTATTTATGGATGAGTCATTTACCACATTATGTTTCAAATAAAAATTCTCTTTTGGTATCTAACGTGTGTTTGATTTATATTTCAAGTTAATATTTCTGAAAATGCCAGTGATCTAATAATTTAAATGGAACCCAGGGTAATTTTTTTGTTCAGTATCCTCAACTCAAAGGCATGTAAGAAAAGAAACAGAATCACATGTAGCATTAACAAACTGAAATTATTTTTTAAATATAGCATAATAACATACAATAATAATATTTCTAACTTTAAGCATAGGAAAATGATATTACCTTACCCTGTAAATAAAATATACATCATAGATGACATTATGCTACTATTAGCTATTAGTAGCAGTAGCTATTATTATTGCAAGAATTAACTTGCAACTCAACCCTTTAAATAAAATTTATGATAAAAGATGTTGTTTTCCTTCTTTCTCTCACCCATAAAATATCAAAGTCAGTGGTGATGTAACTCTCAGTGCATTTTTAGAGACTTAATCTAATATGACTAATAATAAAATCTGATTTCAGAAATCAGATTTTAGTAATCTATTTTCCAATAGAAAATAAGATTTTTAAGGCATAAAAAAATGGTTGTGTTGAAGATACCTCTGAGAAACTGGTGGCTAGATAGAGCTATAAACTGTGATATTCTTTGATTCATACATGCATTTTTAATTAGGTAAGTGAAGTAATTTAGGGCCTAACAGGAATAATTTTATGACTATTAAGCCAATTCTCATGGAGAAGGCAATGGCACCCCACTCCAGTACTCTTGCCTGGAAATCCCATGGACAGAGGAGCCTGGTAGGCTGCAGACCATGGGGTCGAAAAGAGTCGGACATGACTGAGCGACTTCACTTTCACTTTTCCCTTTCATGCATTGGAGAAAGAAATGGCAACCCACTCCAGTGTTCTTGCCTGGAGAATCCCAGGGACGGGGACCCTGGTGGGCCGCCGTCTATGGGGTCGCACAGAGTCGGACACGACCGAAGCGACTTAGCAGTAGCAGTAGCAGCAAGCCAATTCTCAGGGGAAATTTACAGTGGGATGGTCAGAGAATTTGGCATCCTGCTCCTTGTATCCTAGTAAAGCTTACCCTTTCATCTTTACTTTGGAACTCAAATATTCAGTGATTATAAGGATTTGGTGGGGTAAATAGCTGGTTAGTATCTGTGAAGTTAATCTGTAATGTTTACTTCTTTCTTTCAAATAAAGTTGATAGTCCCACAGTGTGGGATGAAATGGCAGCCCAGGGATTCAATTCACTGGCACTCAGATTCATCATCTGTTCTCTTGATTTAAAATTACTTTCTTAAATAATAAAAAAATGTACATACCAAAGATATCCAAGAATAAGAATATGTCTTTCATTTTTTTTACCATGAGTAAATAGTAAACCTAGGTGTCAACATGCAAAATACATGTAGAGCAATAAGAAAAGCACAGCTTTTTACAAACGTGTAACCTGGAAGGGATTGGGGGCAGGAGGAGAAGGGGACGACAGAGGATGAGATGGCTGGATGGCATCGCTGACTCGATGGACTTGAGTCTCAGTGAACTCCGGGAGTTGGTGATGGACAGGGAGGCCTGGCGTGCTGCGATTCATGAGGTCGAAAAGAGTCGGACACAATTGAGCGACTGATCTGATCTGATCTGAATGTGGAAGAAACAGCTGATCACTACATTGACTGAAGTTCAAGCCTTTGCTCTACAGAACCACACCAGAACTAAGTCTTTCTCCAGACTTGTTTAGCCACAGGCTCTGTCTTGTCTAACTTTTGAGCTCATTATGATAAAAATAAGCAAGATATACCAACCTGAGCCCAGGACGTGTCCACGGGGCCTCCTCCAAGTTTGCCCCGGCTACCTGACTAGCCTGGGTTTCCTGCAAGGTCATCTTGGGGCTGAGCCCTGGCTGAACATTCAGACCATTTGTGTGACACCCTGACACATTGCCAGAAAAGCCTACTGGTTCCTGCCTCCACGACTTTATGTGATTCGACTCTACAAGCTTCCTGCTCTGAACCAAACACCAGGAATGCTCACCTCTTTTCAATGGTCACCACTTCCTAGAAATTCCTGTTACTACAGTGCCCACCCCTGCCATGGGTTGTAATGTCAACCCAAATCAAGCTCTTTGAATATGTTTTTGGACCCTTTACCACTGGTGGAGACACAATCTCTACCCACATTGGATTCCAGAATCTAAGAATTTTTTTTTTCTTCCTCCCTTCAGGAGAAACCAGGATCTGGAGTGGGGTCCACAGACCTCAAATTACCATGCCTTGGAACACTGGTTTGTATCCAGTTAATGGTTGAGATGCATTTGAAAAAGATCTACATGGTGTCTTCACACCAGAAAAATGCTTGCATGCACAGACACTCATATTACAGGGGGTTAACAAATTCCCTAATGTCCTCCCAGGCTTAAGAAACCCTACTAAGGTATGTGTGTGTGCTTAGTCACTCAGTCATCTCCAGCTCTTTGAGACCCTTTTCACTGTAGCCCCGCATGGGATTTCCCAAGCAAGAATACTGGAGTGGGTTGCTGTTTCCTCCTCCAAGGGATCTTTCCGACCCAGGGATTGAACCCACGTCTCTTGTGTCTCTTGCATTACAAGTGGATTCTTTATCCACTGAGCCATAGAGGAAGCCCATTGCTAAGGTACAGGTGCATTTATATCCTCAGCTCCACATGAACCCTTAATTTCAATTACTCTACATGTTTCAATACAAGAAGACCCCAGCCCCCAAGCAATCTTACTTCATTTTTCTCAGGGATAAGTTTAAAAATTAAATAAACTTTTACAAGAGTCAGAGATCTCTTATAATGTTTAATATAACAGCTTAATACACATCTATGATAAAAAATTATTCTTGTGCACACTTAGATTTTATGAAGCAGTTGTACTCAATTCTTCCTATTTCTCTTCTGCATCATTTACATGCCTCTTGCATTCAGCACTAGAGCTTCTTGCTAAATCACCCACCAGTTTTCAATGGCATCTGTTTTTCATTTCTGCGCAAAATTTCAAAATACAGTACTTTTAATCCATACATGATGAAAACTATAACCCAAACTACAAACCAAAACATTAAGCTCCATTTTCATCCTGAAAATATGTATATGTGGCCTCCACGATAGAATCACTTGGTTTTTAAAGTGATCTTAATTCTTGTTTACAGGCATCAATACCCACATTAGTGAGGTAATATCTTTAATTTTAAAAATGTGTATAATACATCAGATTCTTGAGTGGAGAAATGAATTGTTTTTTGCCGAGCATATCTACTCTGTATTTTGATATACAAATTAAAATCATCTCGAAAAAGCTCTAAGTGTGCTGTGCTTAGTTGCTCAGTCGTGTCTGACTCTTCGTGACCCCATGGACTATAGCCCGCCAGGCTCCTCTGTCCATGAGGATTCTCCAAGCAAAGAAAAATAGAGTGAGTTGCCATGTCCTCCTCCAGGGGATCTTACCAACCCAGGTATCCAGCCCAGGTCTCCCACATTGTAGGTGGATTCTTTACCATCTGAGCCTCCAGGGAAACTCAAAAAACTCTATAAGAATATTTTTAAGAGCTTTAAAACTAGGCATCTTTCTTTTTTCTAAGGTATAATGTTTTTAGGAGAAAAACCAATGCTATTAAGATAGATAAGATAAAACCTTATGTTGAGGTTGTAAAATTCAATTAATTTTCCCCACTTCAAAGGTATAGTTAGGAAGTTTGGAGTCAACATGCGCCCACTGCTATATTTAAAATGGATAATCAGCAGGACCTACTGTACAGCACAAAGAATTCTGTTCAATGTCATGCGGCAGCCTGGATGGGAGGGGACTCTGTGGGAGAATGGAATCATGTATTTGTATGACTTGGGTTTTGCTGTGCACGTGATACTCTCACAACATTGTTAATAGGCTATCAGTTCAACTGAGTTCAGTTCAGTTCAGTCATTCAGTCGTATCCAACTCTTTGCGACCCCATGAACTGCAGCACGCCAGGCCTCCCTGTCTATCACCAACTCCCGGAGTTCAGTCAAATTCACGTCAATTGAGTCAGCGATGCCATCCAGCCATCTCATCCTCTGTCGTCCCCTTCTCCTCCCGTCCCCAATCCCTCCCAGCATCAGAGTCTTTTCCAATGAGTCAACTCTTTACATGAGGGGGCCAAAGTACTGGAGTTTCAGCTTCAGCATCAGTCCTTCCAAAGAACACCCAGGACTGATGTCCTTTAGGTGGACTGGTTGGATCTCCTTGCAGTCCAAGGGACTCACAAGAGTCTTCTCCAACACCACAGTTCAAAAGCATCAATTCTTCGGCGCTCAGCTTTCTTCACAGTCCAACTCTCGCATCCATACCTGACTACTGGAAAAACCATAGCCTTGACTGGACGGACCTTTCTTGGCAAAGTAATGTCTCTGCTTTTAAATATGCTATCTAGGTTGGTCATAACTTTCCTTCCAAGGAGTAAGCATCTTTTAATTTCATGGCTACGATCACCATCTGCAGTGATTTTGGAGCCCAAAAAAATAATACTTCAGTGTAAAATAAAAAGTTTAAATAAATAAAAGTTGCCACTTCAAACATTTCAACATACTTAGTCTCAAAAAGAAACTAAGCCTTAAGTATATTTCATGTAATGTCAATTTCTATAAAGTCTTTTCTAAGGGCTTCTATGGAGGCTCCATGGTAAAGAATCTGTGTGCCAAAGCAGGAGACACAGGTTCAGTCCCTGGTCCAGGAAGATTCCCCACACTGTGGAGCAACTAAGCCCATGCACCACAACACTTGAGCCTGGGCTCTAGAGCCTGAGACTGCAACTCCTGAGCCCATGAGCTGCAGCTACTGAAGCCCACGTACTCTAGAGCCTGTGCTCTACAACAAGAGAAGCCACTGCAATGAGAAGCCTGCACACTACAACAGAGTGGCCGCCACTTGCTGCAAATAGAGAAAAGACCGTGGAGCCACGAAGACTCAGCACAGCCAAAAATAAATAAATAAATAAATTATTTTTTTAATTTCTTCTATACATCTTCACCTTTGATAGCTACATTTGGAAAACTGCATAAACATGCACTATAAGAAGACGGGTAGATCGACAGAGACAGGTGACAGCTGATAGACATATACAGATACTCTTCTCTCTAATATTCCCCATAATGATATATACTTTTCCCCTTTGTTCCTTTTTCCTCCCTCCCCCATGTCACTTCTTCTCTGTATGCTCTTAGAGATTTCTGGGTGTTTTATAATTGAGATACTTCAAAATGATTTATGAGGCAACTTATAATATTAAGATAGTAAATTCTCCTTAATTTTTATTGTCATAAAAGATTAGAAAAGAAAACAGAATTACTTGTGTTTTGTTCTAGATATTTTTTTCCTTCACCTATTCCAAGAAGATAATGAGGCCAGCAGATAAGTTCCGTGGGTGAAAACAACCTCTCTTCCTTTAAATAAGCCTGAGCTCATTGATTGTATTGTGCTGGGAGAGAGAATAGTAACCCCAAGAAGCACCCTCCCAGTCCCGGGCCTCCCCCTCTGGAGCAACACTCTTGTGCCCAAGAATGGACCGCCAGCCATGGAAGTGGCTGATTTCAAGGGCTTGTGAGGGACTAGAACCAAACCATCTTTGCTAAAGACCAGAGGAACTTCACCAAGTATCCCACTGTATGTCAGATCCTTTGGATCTTTATGAAACCCCAGGGAAGGGACAAGCCCAGTGACTTCATGGCAGTTTTAATGAATAAGAACTTGGCCTTAAGTTAAATTTGACTTGAAGGAAACAAAGAAACATTTCATCTTATATACATCCAAGATTGTTGGGATACTTGCCATACCTATTATCTAAATATCCATCCTTTTCTCTCTAGAATATCATTATGAACTCTCTTTTTAATTTTCTATATCCCTTTAAAGAAAAGAAACAAAACTCTATAGTCTTACGTTCCTTGGTTTTTCATGTACTAGTACCTTCTCTCTCCCTCAAAACCTGCTGAGAACAATTCTTTCATCCTTAGGACTTGCCTTATAATCATGAGCAAAACAGTGTATTTGTTGGATTCTATACCTAGTTTTTATCATGGTTGTACCACAGAATACACTGTTGAATAAACAGCATCATATTTTCTGCTAATCTTTAAGTTCTAATTATTTTTAGCATCGTGAAATGCAAAGTTGGTTACACAGAGACATAAATTCAAAATAATGCGACAAGAGAAATTTATTTTTAATCAGTTATTTCACAGTATGTGGTAGTGGCTAAAAATCGGGTAGGTAGGACATATGTAAGAAAACAACTCAGCTCATGAAAGCGACACAGTCCATCTGCTCTCTGGACCAGCCCAACATCCCTGCGCTGTAACTGAGACAAGATATATTTTCTGACTACAGCTGCATTGAGAAGACTTTATATCTATAGTCAAAACATACTGACTTGTTTAACTGGATCACTATTCTTTCCATTAATTTGGTTTTTTAAATATTTACACATAAATGTGAAACGTATTATACTGTGGTTTTATTAAAAGAAGAAGGGCACATTCTAATCATTTTATTAAATGTTATAAGACTTTTGGGGACTTTCCTGACGGTCCAGTTGTTGAGAGTCCCCCTTGCAGTGCAGGAGACACATGTCTGATCCCCGTTTGGGTACCTAGGATCCCCTGTGCTGTGGAACAACTGGGCCCGTGTGATGCAACTACGGAGCCTATGCCCTCTGACACCCACATGCCGCAACTAGAGAGTCTTTGTGCCACAAGGAAAGATACCACATTATGCAACAAAGATCCCATGTGCTGCAGCTAAGACCTGACACAGCCAAAAACAGAAATAAATATTTAAAAATAAATAAAATTCAGAAAGAGACTTTTGGTACAATACAAAGTCAGGCTATAGATTCAGTCCTTTGCACAAATGGACTCTTTTTTTGTTTTAGTTGTTTTTAAATGAACTAGTTGTGGTTGTCAACATTTAAAAACAAGAGACATCAAATAAAAATCTAGGCTTCCTTGGACAAAAGAAAGATCTAGCCAGACCAGACTGACTTTCCCTCAATTCACGTTACCCACATGCCAACAATCTGCTCTCCAAAATCATGCAACTGATCCACTTCAGTCAGTAAGTTGGAGGCTCCCAAAATATTTTGGTTTGAAAATCTGGCTTATATTTTCTTTGAGTAATCATGAATGGACTAAAGCACTTTATGAGATTCTTTCACTATTTGTAACAAATAGTATTAATCCACGTAGTTTGCTTTAAGGTGGCATTGCAGGGAGTAAATCAAGTAACTAAATGCATCTATCTAAAATGACACCTAAAATGTCTTTATGCAACAACTGCAGCATGCCCTCTTACTCAAAAATAAATCTCAGCATTGGACAGGGATGGATAATTACCTAATTTTTCTGCCTGGTATACTTCCCATTCTTTGCCTGCAAGTAAAGTGAAACCAAATATCCAGGAAAGAAATAATATCATAGAAAACAAATATCTGTTATGTTAAAATGGCAGTCACTCATGCCAATGAGATTACAGCTCAATACATGGGAAAAAAGAGAATGATCTGGACCCAGAGGTAATGCCTTAAAGGAATTCATTTTCCTGTCCCCGCTGAGAATACTTTCTATCATAGCCTGAGAGGCACTAAAGTAAATTGGCAAAAAGGAAACCTCTCTGCATATGGTGTTTACTCGGAAGGGTGAGGAGCCAAAGACACCTTCAGTCACAGCAAGTTGGGCCCGTCTCTAGCGCAGTATCATTTCAAGAGCGGCCCCTGATGAAGTCTCAGGCTTCTGCGCCCATTAGACTCAGTGTGAAAGGTCTTCATGCACTTGCCAGCTGGCATGGTAGACTGTGTTATCTAAAGATGTGAACAGCCTCAGCACTGGCCTGGCTGCAACTGGAAACCAAAGCGACAATTAATTATGGATGGAATGCAGCCAGGCAAGGCTGCAATTGTAATCAAATGAGACCACACTGAGGAAAAATAACATTTTATCCTGTGCTGGGTACCTTACAGATAGATTTATGGCTACACTGCCAGTTGGAGATAAAGTAAAAATCAATCATATTATTCACATGAGCAACATAAGCAAGTACTGATGAAACAAAAAAAAATATGCTTCCTATGATTGTGTGGCAGATACTTCATTTATATACAGCTTTATTTGGCATAATCACAGATCCTCAATTTTTTTTTTTTAATGAAAGCTGAGAAATACACTATCAGCTGGTACTGTAATGAAGTGATCTGGGAACTTTTTAGATTCAAAGCCTTGGTTGCAAAAATATATTACAGTGTTTCCTGCCTGCTTTACTGCCTTGCTCATATTTCATTATGATAACTCTATTGCATTTTAAAATGTGGAGCCTGGAAGCTACAGAATATCCCCAGTTAACAAACAGAACAGCTTGTTAATTATGTCCATGAATAACCAAAAGAGAAAAGATAATGCTAATTCTTGCAGTAAAAAAAAAAAGTAAAGAATTTAGGTTTCTTTAGAAGCACAATTTAAATCTCAATCTAGTTCTGTAAAAGGACTTCCCTGGTGGCTCAGACAGTAAAGAAACTGCCTGCAATGCAGGAGACTGGGGTTCAATCCCTGGGTCAGGAAGATCCCCTGGAGAAGGAAATGGCAACCCACTCCAGTATTCTTGCCTGGAGAATTCCATGGACAGAGGAGCCTGGAGGGCTACAGTCCATGGGGTCACAAGAGTCAGACATGTCTGAGTGACTAACGCACACACCCATACATTCACACACACACACACACACATATACACACTAGTTTTGTAAAGGAAGGAGCACTATGAAATGAACATTCCCTAAAAAACATGGCCTTTGAAGGACTAATATACTAAGCTACACAGAGAAATGCTGCAATAAACCACAGGTTAATGGGGAAGAGTGTCTCATAGACTAAAATTAGTTACAATCTAGCAAGTTTTTAATTAAAAAATAGCCATCTGTGGCTAGTGACAGTATGCACTTATGCATTAGCAACAGAAATGCTACTTCTTTTTTTAATTCCTTAGAATAGGTTTTACATAGAAGTTTAAGTAACTTTGGCAATTCAAATGAAAATGTATAGCTGTTTAACCTCCAAACTTATAGACCATCTCTGGGCAATTGAGGTCTTCCCATCAACAGCCTAGGAGATTTTACAGAGAAACTGGAGTCTGTCTGCCCGTCTTCAGTTCCATCTCACCGTCTACCAGTTTCTGCTGCTGCTGCTAAATCACTTCAGTCGTGTCCAACTCTGTGCGACCCCATAGACGGCAGCCCACCAGGCTCCCCGTCCCTGGGATTCTCTAGGCAAGAACACTGGAGTGGGTTGCCATTTCCTTCTCCAGTTTCTAGCCCTTGCCAAACTACCTGTGGGTGAGTGGGGTGACGGGAGGAAAGCCAGGGGATTCCAGCCAAAGCGTAGGTAGGTAGAAAGGAGCAGAATGGCAGAATGCCACAGCAGGCTCAATTCTCTGCTCACCCACCCAGCCACCCCCATTCCCCCACCCAAGCCCCTGCAGCAGAAGCCAAAATATCCAGTGACTAGTGACTGTGGAGTCACTTTTAAGAACTGCTTAACCAAAATGTCATCTCAAGAAGTGGAACACTAGGCATTATAATGAGAAAGTGCATGGATGGATGGTAAACAAACCATAGCACTTACAGTCCAACAACAGGGCGATTTCCTTTGTGGGTGACCTTACATCCCTTGCTTTGGACAGGGCTGCAGCTTGAGTGTAGCTTCTAATTAAAATTAAACAATAAATCCTGCTATCCTGACAACAGTTATTTCATAGCAGTCTTTGTTGGTTTAGTATGGCACAACTGGTTTTGCCTTTATTGGTTGCCTTGTTCCTCCAAATTAAGCAATTAAACAATTTGTTCATGTTAAAGGTCGTTGCTTGTTGTGATCCATTCAAATTCAAGACGAACGAATGAGTATATCCTATAGAATTCCAGAAAACAAATGCTTCAAAGGAAGATGGGGAAAAGCACCGTCTACAGAGTATCTTGTAATTACGAAGGTTAGGGTACTCATTAGCAAGTGTCCTCTAATTCCTTTGCCAGTGTGAGGCCCCCTTAACAGGTAAGTAAAGCTTTAATTTGTTTTCCTGCAAAGTGACTTCCTTCTTTCTGTCACAGAATGACAGAACACTGAGTTTTTGTTACTTGGCATTTTTTTCCTGATGAAAAAAGCAAGACTGAGAAACAGAATTTTCAAACTGTTGAGGAATACATCAATGTGCATGTGTATAAAAGTTTGCAGGGTGAGAAAAAATAAGACCATTATGGTTAGAATACAGTCACCCATAATTCAACATTGTGTCATGATTTTGGAGGAAAATGTCTTTCTCTCTCTTCAGACTGGGTTTTGTCCTCAGCCCCAAACTAGCGTATATATTTCCTACCTGCTGCTGCTAAGTCGCTTCAGTCATGTCCGACTCTGTGCGACCCCATAGATGGCAGCCCACCAGGCTCCCCCGTCCCTGGGATTCTCCAGGCAAGACTACTGGAGTGGGTTGCCATTTCCTTCTCCAGTGCATGAAAGTGAAAAGTGAAAGTGAAGTCGCTCAGTCATCTCCGACTCCTAGCGACCCCATGGACTGCAGCCTACCAGGCCCCTCCGCCCATGGGATTTTCCAGGCCAGAGTACTGGAGTGGGGTGCCATTGCCTTCTCCGGGATTTCCTACCTAGGCCTAGGCAATTCTTTTTACAGTCCCAGAACTTGTCAGCGCTCTAGAAACTCCTCCTCCTTTCCCAGACAGAATTAAAGAGCTCACTTACCTGTGTCTCTCTACTGGGACTGTACACTCCCGTCTTTGAATTTTTAGCTAATTCTGTGTACGTTGGTCCCCTGCCCCCACCTCCCACCCACCATCTCCCTACCCCACTACTCCCAATTCTTAACTCCACTGAGACTTATTTGAGGCCAGAAAATACATTTTATCTGCTTTAGGATCTAAAGTACTGTGCACACAGCCCAACACCTAATATGCCCCAGTAATAGTTTATCAAATTGGATCAAGTTTAACAATTCAAAATACATCTACAGAACAATTGCCATGTATACATAACCTCCTTTGCTTTATGTTGTTCCATCTTAGAAAATAAAATTCAGAAGACATTTCAATCTACATAATTTTACCATCCCTTCAGTATATTTAGAAAAACAGCTATCATACACTGGATTCCTAAATGATTAAAATTCATACATATTTAACTCAAAACTCTGTTAAGTATTTGGGGAACCAGTATCTTCAAACCAACAGCCTAGGAAATGTCATGTAGATATTCCAGCCTCTGTCCTTTGCTCAAACCTTCTGGTCTCCCCAGCCTTTTACTCCTTTCAGTACATGGCGCACTCTCTGTACAAGTAGGTGAGGGGAGTAGAGAACAGTCAGGAAATTTCAGGCAAAAGAAGAAGGTGCTGTTTTGTACATATGCATTGTATTAAGTGATTCATGTACACTATTTCATTTATTCCCAAAGTATGTGTTAATATTTCAGCTTTACACATCACAAAACTGAATCTTAAGTATTTTCAGCCACACAAGCAAGAAAGAGAATCATAATTCAAAAATTTTTGTTCTGATTTTAAAGGTTATATAGCTCTTTCAATGGCACCCCACTCCATTACTCTTGCCTGGAAAATCCCATGGATGGAGGGGCCTGGTAGGCTGCAGTTCATGGGGTCGCTAAGAGTCGGACACGACTGAGCGACTTCACTTTCACTTTTCACTTTCATGCATTGGAGAAGGAAATGGCAACCCACTCCAGTAGTCTTGCCTGGAGAATCCCAGGGACGGGGGAGCCTGGTGGGCTGCCGTCTATGGGGTCGAACAGAGTCGGACACGACTGAATCAACTTAGCAGCAGCAGCATGACTTGACACAGCAATTAAACTGCTGCATTTTTTTAATTGTATTTTTTTTCCTAGTTGGTGAAAAGTATTTCTTATTTTGCCACTGAGGACTTATTGAGTGTCTAAGTGATAAGCATACATATAGTGTATCCTGTGTTTCAGAACGAAAATTTCAGAATCACAGGAGAGAATCTCTTGTAAATTTACAGTTGAGCCTCCAGCTGTGACTTCTCTATTTAGTAATTTATATAAAGAGTCATTTGGGGGCTTCCCTTGTGGCTCAGTGGAGAAGAATCCCCTGCCAATGCAGGGGCCAAGGGTTCGATCCCCTGGCCCGGGAAGATCCTACATGCCATGGAGCAGCTAAGCACCTGAGCCACAGCATTGAGCTGGAGCCCCAGAGCCCGGGAGATGCAACTACCAAAACCCACACACTCTCTCTGTAACCAGAGAAACCACCACAAGAAGTGCATGCGCCGCAGCTAGAGAGAGTCCCCCACTCGCCACAACTAGAGAAAAGCTTGTGCAGCAACAAAGACCCAGCACGGGCAAAAATCAATACATGAGATTATTTTTAAGAAAGGAATCATTTGGATATGTATATTTCATGTGTTTAAACTCTTTTCACTTTGAAAGTTGGCATAGGAATATCTGCAGCTTGATACATTAAAATAATACATGTTTTCTCACTAGTGTATAATCACAGAGAACGTTTTATTGAAAGAAGACTTTCATATATTCTTTCTATATAACAAAGCCTAATACAAATCAAACATGTGCCTATATTGTAGCTGCAGAGACGAATTCAAAACAACAAAAATCTTTGCTTTTGGCTGGACCCGCCTCAACTTTTGCACTTGAAAAGTATGTGGCTCTTTCCACAGCTATTTCTCTTATGGAGAGCACTCTTTTCTGCCTCCATGCCATCATTTGGCTACTTCTTCCTGATTTGTTTCTCTCAGAACAAACTTTGTCCCAGAGATTCTTAGTCATTTTTCATTATGGTCAGTTTCTTTTGTAATGCTACACACTTTATGTCATATATTTGAATTTTTTTTTAGAAGGGGCTCATGTCACCGAAGATGTTAAGAGAGACCCTCCTTTAGAATCCCACATTGTGTGTGTGAGAATTCAGTCATGTAAGACTCTTTGAGACCCCACAGAATATAGCCTCTGTCCATGGGATTTCCCAGGCAAGAATACTGGAGTGGGTTGGCATTCCCTTCTCCAGGGCATCTCCCTGACCCAGGGGCTGAACCTGTGTCTCTTGTGTCTCCTGCATTGGCAGGTGGGTTCTGTGCCACTAGTGCCACCTGGGCATCCCACATTTCCACGCTGCTGTGGTCTTATTCCTTGATTAAATCATGATGCTGTTTGGTTTTGCCTCCACCAAAGGGCAGACACCTCAAGGTGGGGGAGCAGCTGTGTTCACACTGCATTCCCTCCACCCACACGTTACTTGTACATGGAAAAGGAAACCAGATATTTGTGGAAAGCATGGATGAACTATATCAATTCAGAGTGACAACCCTGATTATTTTATGCTGCTCAGTACTTGTATCTGAAAACTGTAGATAAATAAAAAATGGGAGCATAAATTCTGATTAAATGCTATTTGATAGAAAAGAATCTTCCAAATATACCAGTTCAAAGAAAAGGACAGAAGGGCTTCCTAGGTGGCACCAGTGGTAAAGAACCCATCTGCCAATGCAGGAGACATAAGAGACGTGGGTTCAATCCATGGGTCAGGAAGATCCACTGGAGGAAGGTACAGCAACCCTCTCCACTATTCCTGTCTGGAGAATGCCCATGGACAGAGGAGCCTGGTGGGCTACAGTCCACAGGTTTGCAAAGAGTCAGATGTGACTGAAGCCACTTAGCACATATGCACAATAGACTAAGACCCTGAAGACTGTCTGCCTGTCTCTGTATAGTTGCATTTCTCTCCTACTTCATCTGCATTCTGGCCCTCAAGAGGATGGATACAAGGCTGGACTGCTGGAATCCAGTTCTTTACGACCACTGGCCTCCCAATAATGAGATGAGAATGTCTCTATGGCCAAGGACAAAGCCTGGTCCCTGAACGTGTCCACTGCTCCCCAAACTCTTGGGTTTGTTTTCCTGACCTCAGTTGCCTCACTGTTATTTAAGAACATATATTTTGTAATGAAAGGAAGGGAACAGAGGGGGAAATTAAGTGAACTATTTAGAAGCCGTTATATATGCAAACACTATACTACAGGCTTTTAGGGATAGGCATAACGTTTTTCATATTACTATTGAATGGTAAGTAATTTGTTTAGCATTATGCAGTGATTAAGTTGAACAGACTGAGCTTGACCTAGATCTGTATACTCTAAAACTACTGGTCTCTTCTGCCTAGAATAGGGGTCTAGCTGCTGGGAGAACTGAAGTCATCATAAGCAGATGGCTGTAAAACCATCTTGATGTCAGTAGATGTAGTGATTCCCGTGGAGGGGGTGGGAAGGGCAGGACTGCTGTCTTCAGGAAAAAATTTCTTTCTGATTATGTTACTTTAAGGACCAACAGGTTATTGTCAGATTGAAAAAGTTACTCAAAACCGAAGACCTAGGTGTGAGACACACAGTAGGAATCCAATTAAAAGTGACTCCCTCCCTTTAACTTCTCCCCTAAACCATGGTTGACCTTAACTTCCACATATTTTCAAAACCATAGGACAATCCACCTGACACTTTCTCAACTTAGATGCTAGTTCTTCCCTGAACCCTTTCCTGATTGCTTTCAAACAGACGTTTTTGTTCACTTTTCTCCAGACCTTAATTTCACTAATGCTAATTTGCCATAGACCATAAGATACATATTTGTGGTATGTATTAAGAAAGAAAAAGTATTGCCAGTTAAAGTATGGCAAATTAATTATAAGGGGCATCCCACTTCAAATATGTAAAAATGTAAAAAGTGCCCTTCCTAGAATCATTTAAAACTGTGTCTCTGGTGGTAATCTTCAGTCTGTCCTGCCTTGTTGTTCAGTTGCTCAGTCATGACCAACTCTTTGTGACCCCAGGACTGCAGCGCCCTAGGCTTCCCTGTCCTTCACTATCTCCCGGAGTTTGCTCAAACTCATGTCCATTGAATCAGTGATGCCATCCAACCATCTCATGGATGGATGGAGAAGCCACCTGCTTCTCCTCTTGCCCTCCATCTTTCCTAGCATCAGGGTCTTTTCCAATGAGTCAGTTCTTCACATCAAGTGGCCAAAGTATTGGAGCTTCAGCTCCAGCATCAGTCCTTCCAATGACTATACAGGACTGATTTCCTTTAGGATGGACTGATTTGATATCCTTCAGTTCAAGGGACTCTCAAGAGTCTTCTCCAAAACCACACTTCAAAAGCATCAAATCTTCAGCATTCAGCCTTCTTTATGGTCAACTCTCACATCCATACATGACTACTGGAAAAACCATAGCTTTGACTATACGCACCTTCTTTGGCAAAGTAATGTCTCCGCTTTTTAATTCTGTCTGCGTTTATTATAGCTTTTCTTCCAAGGAGTAAATGCCTTTTAGTTTCATGGCTGCAGTCACTGTCTGCAGTGATTCTGCAGCCCAAGAAAATAAAATCTGTCACTGCTTCCTTTGTTTCCCCATCTCTTTTCCATGAAGTGATGTCCTGCCTTGGAACTGGGGCTTTTGTACTCATGAAGAGTCAAGAAGTGACTACATACACTTCCAGTGATCTAGTCTTCTAGCTGCTGGACAAAGCGGCTTAGTAGCCCAAAGACAGTCCTTGGGAAAGGACTGTAGGTGGCAACGGTTACGAGCCCATTCATAAAGGGAAACTTGGAGCTCCCTGGTGGTGCAGTGGATAGGAATCTGCCTGCCAATGCAGGGGACACAGGTTAGATCCCTGGTCCAGGAAGACTCCACACACTGCAAAGCAACTAAGCCCCCATGCCACAACCACTGAGCCCGCACTCTAGGGCCCGCGAGCCACGACCACTGAGCCTTCGTGCGACAAGCTACAGTGGGCTTGAGGGCCCGGAACCACAAATACTGAGCCCATGTGCTGCAACTACTGAAGCCAGCAGCCTGGAGCCTGTTCTGTGCAACCAGAGAAGTCACCACAATGAGAATCCTGTGCACCGCAACTGAAGAGTAGCCCCCACTCGCAGCAACTAGAGAAAAGCTTACACAGGAGCAAAGACCCAGCACAGCCAAAAATAAATAAATAAAAATTATTTTTAAAAAATAGCTGAGCCATTACATTAAAAAAAAAAAAAAAGGTGTCTTTCTTAAAGGGTATGCTGGGTATGCCTGTAATACTGTAGCCTCGGGGCAGAGTGTAGCAAGAAACAAAACCAGGAGACTGTGTGAAGTCACTTCCAAAGACATTGAGTTCAACTGGATCCAAGAGGCAAAGACAGAATCAAGGGGCAAAGCCAAGGTCAGTTACACTGCTGGGCTGGAAGACGCCAACTAATGACTGAATAAGTACCGAGTTAATGGTCATGGATGAAAGCCAGAGGTAAATGGGGAAGCAGGAATAGGGGGTACGAGGAGAATATCCAACTGGATTCAGGCAGAGAGTATCTTGCTGACCTAGGGTTCCTTTTAAAAATGTGAGGACACTCTTCCTCTGTTGTATAGGGGTGAGAGGGACATTGAGAAGGCACCGTCAGGGTGAGGCTGGTGTACTTGACTGAAGTATACTACACAAAGCTTGGATTTCTCATATCTGTAAAAGACAGTGATTCAGAATTTGTCAGTGTCATTTCACAGAAACCCACTCCACCTGGTCTGCAAGAGCCACAGCCAACTGCTCTGGGAACCTCTGATGAAAGAGCTGAGACCTATTTCAACTCTGACTTTATGTAGTTTTTCTTAAGCTTTAGTACCAGTCTTAAACATCATCTATTTAATCGCCCAGGGGAGAATTTTTTTACAGTGTTAATGAGAATGTAGCTCATTGTCATTTTAGTTTCTCAATGACTCAATTATATGACATTTACTTATGCCCTCTGAATGACAACAGTTATGCCAGCTGCTGGCTGAAGGGGAATTTCCCAGCAGTATTTAAATACATTATCTTCACTAGCTCTTTGCTAGAATTCACTCTGAACAGATGTGGCAGCTGTCATTCATTGAAGTCTAGAACAGCCTTATCACTGTTTTATGGTTCTGGTGTCTGCTTAGTTATTTTTTCCTCAGTTATTCATGTTTTAAATTTTAATTTATATTATCAACCTGTTTTAATTCGTGCCAGGCATTAATCTTTATCTAAATTTAATTGTCTCTACATTTTCTATCTTAAGTTTATACCTACCATGTATTTGTAACTCATTTTACTATACATTCTTGTTCAAAAAGATAAGTAGAATAAACGGTAGGAAAGTCCCTAACTAGGATTCACACCAAATTCAGATGTCTTTGCTGATGTGTTACAGAAGTTGTTTATCATCTTTCCTTAGCATGTGATACAGTAAACTCTCAGACAATTCTATGCTTGGACAATACACTGGTGTACTCATTAACAATTTCCCTGGATAATGTTCTCCATCTGCAACTTTTAAAGAATGTATATCATGAATCATTTTTTGATAATTTAAATGATACGTCTTCTATCACTATACAGAATAAAATGCAGAAGTGACTAATAAGCAAGATTTCTGAGTCATGAAAGTTAACCCAGACTTTTTGATACACAGTTGCATAAATTTCAGACTTCAAAAAGGTAGTTAACAGTCTCCTATCTTTGAAGGATAAACCAGTTGTTAAGGTTGAGTCAGGTTCAACTAAATGAAAAAGATAATTGGAAGAAAAAAGAAAATGCTTCCAGAGCTGTTGAGAAGAATATTAATCACTGAGTGCCCCCTGGGAGTTCCTGGCCCATAAAACTTGGCATTGCTTCAAAGAACTCTTTCCTCATTTCCACTAACAATTTTCTTTACATTCTTAAGTACAAAGATACATTTGTAAAGGTGGCAATTTTAAAGATTGTTCTGAATAACTTATGTGACAAATGAAAGAGATATTTTGATAAACTAGTTTTCACAGCATATAAACAAATAGATACCTCTGTGCTTCTATTATTTAATGCATGCTTACTGTATTTGAGGAACTGCTAAGTATATACTGTCCAAAATTCTTTCCCATTTCAGGGTCTTTGAATTGGTTGTTCTCAAAGCCTGAAAGGTGCCTCCTCAAATGAATGGCCATCCCTTTATAAGTTTCAGACCTTCCTGACAATATATCACAAAGCAGAACTCTCTACCCTATCTGCCACATTTACCCATTTACATCTTTCAAGCTCCTCTTTCAAATCTGTAATTGACTTATTCATTTATTTGTCAACTTGTTTATGTCTACCTTCCCACTCATACAACAGAATTCTCAGAAGGGCAGAAACTTCATTTCATACACCTCTGAATCCCTGACTCTGGTACATCATTAATACTAAAAAAGTATAGAATAAGCAAATGTGTGAATGCTTTATTAAGTATTATATCATTTAATCCTCTATAAATATCCCATGGGATCTTTCAAAGGAACTAAGGCTCAGATGGATTAAGAATCTTGACTAAAGTCACTTGAGCAGTCAGGCAGCACAAGGATTCAAGCTATATCCTTAATCTTCATGGATTTTTCATCTCTCATAGTAATTTCACTTAATAGTATTACCATCTTCCCAGCACCTGCACTTGAAACCTGAAGACCTTTCTTTGGTGCCCCCACCCAACCAATTGGTTACCAAGTCCTTGGTTTGGTTTTGTTGTTTATTTATTAGTTTTGGCTGTGCTGGGTCTTCGTTGCTGTGCCTGGGCTTTCTCTAATTGCAACCAGCAGGGGCAATCTTCTTGTTGAGGTGCTTGGGCTTCTTATTGCGAAGGCTTCTCTTGCTGTGAAGCATGGCTTCTAGGGTGCTCAGGCTTCAGCAGTTGTGGTGCACAGGCTTAGCGCCCTGGGGCATGTGGAACCTTCCCAGAACAGGGATTGAACCTGTGTCCTCTGCACTGGCAGGCAGATTCTTAATCACTGAACCACCAGGGAAGTCCGACACAGCCTTAGTTTTGACTTCACCATTTCTCATCAACATTGCCCTTTGCCTCCTCACTGGTCTCCCTGCTATAAGTGACTTCTTCCAAGATAACAGTGTAGATTCAGCACTTCTGCTGAAATTGCTGAGAAGTTTCTCTCCATCTTTCAGACAAAATTCATACTCAGTTTTGCAAACCCCTTGAGGAGCTGGCTTCTGCCGCCTTCATTTTCATTTCCCTTTCTCACTGCATTAAAACCTATGCTCATTGCCTAAAATACTGGCATTCTTCCATAGCCCTGTGTTTTTAGATTGTTTTCTCTGAATGTGTTTCCCCCACTTGTCTGCCAGTTTCATATCTAATCGTTTTCCAGGACTTGAGACAAACGTCACCTCTTTTTGAAGTCCTTATCTGATCTAATCTTTATACAAGCATCACCACTAAACTGAGACATGACCCTGCTCTAGAGGGCCATAAAACCTAAAATAAACCTCCTTACCATGGCGTTTCACAGTGTGTAGTAACTGTCACACTTTGTTATTTAGGCTTTTCTTTGGTGTTATTTCATTAAAAAAAAAAAAAAGTGTGGCATTCCTTGATGGACTCCCTGAGGGCAGGTCCCTAGCATAGTTCCTGGTGTGCAGTAATTACCCAGAAGTTATTTATTGAAAGGATAAATTGAAAAGTGAATATATTTTTGAACATGATTACAATTAAGTTCAATAAAGAAAAGAAAGTGAAGTATGAATTGTGCCATGAATGTATTAAATAGTATCAATAGATGTGCACAGGGTATTCAGTTTCTGACTGCAGCCCTAAAGAACCCCGTGTGGCAGAGCATGGAGGGTGCTTTTCGCTGCATCAATCCTGTCCCCAAAATAGCTTCAAGCTGCTGCGCTCAGTACAATGGAAGATACATAAATACAGTCAGCTGCTTTGGAATTTCGAGAACCAATGAAAGAGACACCATTTTCCAAAGGAATTCATATGAACCCCATGACTTCCTCAAGACATATGACCTGCAAATGCTTTAGAAATCATTTAACTTGGTCTTTACTTAAACAACAACCAACAAACTGTCTTGAAATATCAATTTGCCTTGAATCACTGATTTCATCTATTTGCTCTAAAATTCTCTTCTTTGAGACCTATTTGATAATTTGAAGAGCAGCTCTATGTTCATAAATTCAGGGGCTGCTTAAGTGTATACTTTATTATATTTTAAAATCTCATCGTTAAGAAAAAAAAAACCCTCTGCATTTGAGCTCTCCTGAGAAGTAACTTTTTAGTCATACTTACCAAATCCTATTTTGCAGATTCCAGAGAGGCATAATGCTATATATAAATTTCAAACAGGGATTCCTAGAGAGCAGGGACAGGGCCAGCTGCTGAACTGCTCAGGGGACACTGAACTGCAAACAAAAAGCAAAGGGGGGATTTTTTTTTTTTCTTGTGGGCCTTGAAGAATTATTTTGCTTTGCCTTTGTCCGGGGTTTCCATGGAAACTTCTCTCCTGAAAATGTGCAGTTCTTCAGAGCCCTCGCCGTGAATGCAAGCAGAAGACAGACCTGAAGCTAGCTACATCTATTTTAGTGTTGCCATGAGTTGATGAAATCAAGAGATAATTGTTATATTCATAAAGAAATCAGTAACATGGAAATGAGTATAATGAGTTTAATGAACAAACACTGGGTTTTTAGATGGTACCTTTAATCTTCCTTCTGCCTTTGGGTAAATATAATGCAGGTTTATATACGGTTTTTTGGACTTTCCTGGTGGCTCAGTGGTAAAGAATCTGCCTGTCAATTCAGGAGATGCTGGTTCCATCCCTGGGTCAGGAAGATCCCCTGAAGATAGAAATGGCAACTCACTCCAGTATTCTTGTCTGGGAAATGCCATGGCCAGAGGAGCCTGGCAGGCTACAGTCCATGGAGTCACCAAAGAGTCAAACACAACTGAGTGACGAAACAAAAGCAACATATAAGGTTTAGGTTTCTAATACCATACAGAAAATAATAAAAACTACAGTAGCAGTGATTGATCCAAAAGTGCCAATAATCAGCCTAAACTTTCACTCATCCTATGCACTCAAGCAAAATGAAAGAAAAATTTCAAAATAATATGTTGACCCAGAAATCACTCTTTTATCTCTAAGAAACAACTTGGGAAAAATCCTACGAAGGACAGGTAAAAGGAGTAGAGATTATACTTTTAGTTCAGAAAGACTTTGATGCTCACAAGAAGGCCCAGGCTACATATGAGTAATACCTGGGAAGTACTATAAACAAGGAATATTCCAATAATATCATGTTTTCTCAGGAGAAGCACAGAAATTCCCCCAAATTCACAGAGGAACAGAGCAAGGGAAAGAAAACAGTCAGGTTCTTGGTATGAGTAAAAAGGGAAATGGTGCGTGTTCATAATGTGGTACATGCCACGTCCTGCTCAGGTTTCCTCCAGTCAGCACTGAGTTAAGGATATGCTGGGCGGGACAGGAGAAATGGGATTCTTCCCTTGAGGAAGTGTATCTCTCAGCAGAGGAGACAGACACAAAAGAGCTGATTGGAATGAATTACCAATTGCAAAATGTGCTATAAAATGAGCAATGCAGGGTTCCCTGAGAGAATGTAAGGAAGAAACCTCAACTTGTATATTCCCACCCTCACAATAATCCCTTAAATTAGATGCTGTAATCCTGTTTCACTGGAGCTAACAGAGGCACAGAGAAAGGAAGAATTTCCCCCAAGGTCAATCAGGAACTAAATACTGGAGCCAGCCTGTGAATCAGTGTTGGTCTGTTGGGCTTCATGGTCTTTTTCCTATGCTACATGATTTTGTGAGTAGCCATTTCAATTTATTGCTGAATTAAGAATTGGAGAGATATGAAATATATCTGTCAAGAGATGCTAGAAATTTTCTGTCATGTCTAACTCTCTCTGAATCATTTTCTCAGTAAGCACTTTAAAGTAATCATCTGAAACTCGTCATTCGGACATGATGACTCTCATATAAATACTTATGAATTTGCCCATCTAAGATATTCCCCAGTTAGGATTCACAAAACCAAGTAGCTGGGCTGCGAAGTCAGCAAACTGACATCACTACACTGAAGTAGCATGAAGTTTGGAATCTACAGGACTCATCTCTCAGCCCTCATTCAGATCTTCTCCCTGATCTGCCATTGCCTGCTCTCTCGCTCTTTGTTATCCTGGTACATGCCTGTCACTCTAACTCAACAATAAGCAATTCTGAATGTATTAGAAACATCTTACTTACCTTTGTGCATACATGCTAAGTCACTTCAGTCACGATCAACTCTTTGAGACCTATGGACTGTAGCCTACCAGGCTTCTCTGTCCATGGTATTCTCCAGGCAAGAATACTGGAGAGGGTTGCCATGCCCTTCTCAAAGGATCCTCCCGACCCAGGGATCGAACCTACATCTCTTATGTCTCCCGCATTGGCAAGCAAGTCCTTTGCCACTAGCACCATCTGGGAAGCCCCACTTATCTTTGTATCAGAGTGACAAACATGTCACTCTAGATACTTGTTAAATAAATTAAACAAGTTAAAATGCTCTTCTTCAAATATGTAATAGTAATACTTTCATTAAATATTATTGCTTCAAATCCTGAGGAAAAAAAACAAAGCTGGAGGCATAATCCTCCCAGACTGCAGACAATCCTACAAAGCTACAGTGATTAAAACAGCATGGTATTGATACAAAAACAGACATAAAGATCAATGAAACAGAATACAAAGCCCAAAAATAAACTCAAACACCTGTGGTCAATTAATCTTTGACAAAAAGAGGCAAACACACACACACACACACACACACACACACACACACACACACACATATATATAATGGGAAAAAGTCTTATCAGCAAATGGTGTTGAGAAAACTTGGACTCTCTCATGTAAATCAGTGAAATTATAACACTCCTTCACACCAATTACAAAAATAAACTCAAACTCAAGTTTAAAGCCCTGAATATAAGACATGACACCATAAAACTCTCAGAAGAAAACATAACAAAACATTCTCTGACATAAATCACAGCAATATTTTCTTACATCAATCTTTCAAGGCAAAAGAAATAAAAACAAAAATGAACAAATGGGACCTAATCAAATTTAAAAGGTTTTGCAAAGCAAAGGAAACCATAAACAAAATGAAAAAGCAACCTACTCACTAGAAGAAAATATTTGCAAACAATGCAACCAACAAAGGCTTTATTTCTAAAAAACCCAATCAAAAAAATGGGCAGGAGATCTAAACAGACATTTTTCCAAAGAAGACATAAAGATGGCCAACAGGCATAGGAAAAGATGCTTACCATCACTAAGTACTTCCACCCTTATGGCAGATAGTGAAGAAGAACTAAAGAGCCTCTTGATGAACGTGAAAGAGGAGAGTGAAAAAGTTGGCTTAAAGCTCAACATTCAGAAAACGAAGATCATGGCATCTGGTCCCATCACTTCATGGCAAATAGATGGGGAAACAGTGGAAACAATGGCTGCCTTTATTTTTCTGGGCTCCAAAATCACTGCAGATGGTGATTGCAGCAATGAAATTAAAACACACTTACTCCTTGGAAGGAAAGTTATGACCAACCTAGACAGCATATTAAAAAGCAGAGACATTACTTTGCCAACAAAGGTCTGTCTAGTCAGCTATGGTTTTTCCAGTGGTCATGTATGGATGTGAGAGTTGGACTATAAAGAAAGCTGAGTGCAGAAGAATTGATGCTTTTCAACTGTGGTGTTTGAGAAGACTCTTGAGAGTCCCTTGGACTGCAAGGAGACCCAACCAGTCCATCCTAAAGGAGATCAGTCCTGGGTGTTCATTGGAAGGATTGATGTTGAAGCTGAAACTCCAATACTTTGGCCACCTGATGCGAAGAGCTGACTCATTGGAAAAGACCCTGATGCTGGGAAAGATTGAAGGCAGGAGGAGAAGGGGACAACAGAGGATGAGATGGTTGGATGGCATCACTGACAAATGAATGAATAAATAAGATACTATATAAACATATATATATATATATAATTGAATATTACTCAGCCATAAAAAATAATGAAATAATGCCATTTGTAGCATGCATGAACCTAGAGATAGATCACCATACTAAGTGAAGTAAGTCAGACAAAGAAAGATAAGTATCACATGACATCACTTATATGTGGAATCTTAAAAAATACAAATGAATTTATTTACAAAACAAAAACAGACTCACAGACAGAAAAACAAACCTATGGTTACCAAAGGGGAAAGGGGCAGAGGAAGGATAAATTAGGAGTATGGGGTTAACAGGAACACACTGCTATATGTAAAATAGATTAAAGTACTTATTATGTAGCATAGGAAACTCTATTCAATACCTATAATGATAAATAATCTGAAAAAAAAAAACCTGTATGCAGGTCAAGAAACAACAGTTAGAACCAGACATGGAACAACTGACTGGTTCAAAATTGGGAAAAGAGCACATTAAGGCTGTGTATTAACACCCTGCTTATTTAACTTATATGCATAGTACATATCGTGTGAAATGCCAGTCTGGATGAGTCACAGGCTGGAGTCAAGATTTGTAGAAGAAATATCAACCACCTCAGATATGCAGATGACACCACTCTAATGGCAGTCAGTGAAGAAGAACTAAAGAGCCTCTTGATGAGGGTGAAAGAGGAGAGTAAAACAGTTGGCTTAAAACTCAATATTTAAAAAACTAAGATCATGGCATCCAGTCCCATCACTTCATAGCAAATAGAAGGGGGAAAGGTAGAAACAGTGACAGATTTTCTTTTCTTGGGTTCTAAACCCACTGTGGGTGGTGATTGCGGCCATGAAATTAGAAGACAGTTCCTTCTTGGAAGGAAAGCTATGACAAACTTAGGATATTAAAAAGTAAAGACATCATTTTGCCAATAATGGTCAATATAGTCAAAGATATGGTTTTTCCAGTGGTCATGTATACAGTGAGAGTCGCACCATAAAGAAAGCTGAGCACCAAAGAATTGATGCTTTCAAACCGTGGTGCTGGAGAAGACTCTTTAGAGTTCCTTGGACTGTAAGGAGATCAAACCAGTCAATCTTAAAGGAAGTCAACACAATATTCATTGGAAGGACTGATGCTAAAGTTGAAGCTCCAATACTTTGGCCACCTGATGGGAAGAGCTGACTCATTGGAAAAGACCCTGATGCTGGGAAAGATTGAAGGCAAAAAGAGAGGAGGGCGACAGAGGGTAAGATAGTTGTATAGCATCACCGACTCAATGGACATGAGTTTCAGCAAACTCCAGGAGAGAGTAGAGGACAAGAAGCCTGGTGTGTTGTATTGCATGGGGTCACAAAGAGTCAGACAGGACTTAGCAACTGAACAACAAGAACATAAATATATATATATATATATATATTTATTTATTTATAATTAAACCACCTTGTGGTACACTTGAAACTAACACAATATTATAAATCAACTATACTTCAATTTAAAATATATATTTATATATATATATAGTTATTTCATCCAAAATTCAAAATTCACACTAAAAATTCACATTATCAAATAATTTTGAATTCTCTTTCCCAGAGTCTCATTGCTATAAGAAGCTTATTGGCTACTATGTGATAACATTATTCTGAGATCTGAAATGGAATGAGTCAAATGTCCTTCTGCATAAAAAGCTGGAAAAAGGGGTAGAATATCAATTCATCTGATATTATCCCTAAAACTCCTAACTCCCTGCAAATAAAGGCCTTCATAATTTCTTGGTTACCTGTTTTGTCACCTGTCTTTGCCTTTCCAGGAACTGTAAGGTGTGTAACTTTAGAGGTAGCCTCCCTAATATCTTACTAAAAACAATAAAGAACAGCCTACATGCTTTTGTTTTTAGAATACTTTTCAGTAGCCATTCTTGTGAACAATGGTGCAAAACACCTTGAAACAACATGCAACAATCAACAAAACACCATCCTAAAGAAAGCAAAGGCTCCTTAGGTTACATCGAAGGCAGAGGATAGGGCTATGATCACTGCTCCCCACACTCAAACAACTTTTTTTCCCTAAAGGAATTCAAGTAGAAAAATATTACATAAAGATTTAATAGTGTCTTGACAATGCAGTGACTGTCTCTGATGCATAATCTTCCTCATCCCATATATATTTTCTGAAAAAGTTCCATGTTCTCCAAATTTTTCCAGCCCACCATCTACCTGTGGATCAGAAGTTAAAAAGGAGTCCTGACTCTTAGAAATCCCTGGAGATGAACATCAGGCATACAGTGAAACTTACCTACTTCTTTCAATGTCTGCTATTGAAATCTTTGAAACTCCTATAAAATGATATCCTAAGAAAGGATATCTTTTCCCCCAATATCACCAAATCCATTGATCTCTTTGTCCATCTATTGATTTTTACATGTGGATTTCAACACCTCCAAATGCCTGTTTTTCATAACACTAGTCCAGGGGATACTTAGGAAAAGAAAGGTGGTTGTTGAAGAGAGGGTTCTGTGGTCAAGTAAACTTAATAATGTCTACAGAACACTTATCTTTCAGAAATCCTTACAAAGTCTTGTAATATAGAAATGAATTAATTTTATTTAACTCTGCAGTTGTCTAAACTACTTGGTCAAAACACTCTGATCTTAAGACATATCCTAGGAAATCAGATTTTCATGGAACACACTTAGAAAAAACTATTGTAAATGGATAACTTTGGAGTTATTTGGCTGTGAATGGAAGACTTCCATTCTCTAGACCTAAGATCTTACAATTCATTCATTTCTTTAGCAAATATTTATTGAGCATCTACTATTAGCTAAGCACTTAAATTCCACTTGTTCAAGTCTAATCCAAACTTCAGGAATCAATCAGGATCCTAAACATGGGAAATGTAAATAACCTCCACAGAGCTCTGGAGTGAACATCAAATCCATTTTGTCATTAGCTCTGTTGTGATGACATTCTCTTTCTAGGAACTTGTATTCAGTCACATTCCTTTCGCCTAGCCCCAGCATCAACTCTGCATCCAGTTATTGAGTTTCCACACTGTCCCAAACATAGCTGAGTGTCTCCTTTGGCTCCCTGTCCAATTCCTCCTGGACTGACTCCTGCTTAGACCCAGCGCAGCTAGGGAATTGGAGCCAGGTGTCTGAGGAGTAGGGTTCACATGTAGCTCCCTGATACCTACAGACAAGGACCTATAGCCAGGCCCACATGTATGTTATTCAACATTTATTTCTTTTAGACCTTCTGAGATTCACACTGTGACTTCACATGTCTGGCTCCTGGATGCCAGCCATTTCCAGTACCTTCTGTCTTCCATCACCTAAACCTTAAGTGTGAAAATTCTCTCCTCCTTTAGAACTCTGCAGCCCTATTTTGTTTTTCTTCCTTCGTCTCTGAATACCACTTTGTCACTTGTTTCATGGGTTTTATTTTTAAGTAGTGTCTTCAACAGACTGTGTGCTCAGACACAGTCCCAGGTCCTGTGTTTTCTTTCTCTACACTCACTAGCAGCCCATTTAGTCTCAACTCTTCAACTACAATAGAAAATATGATCAAATGTTAAAATCTGATTCATCTTTCATCATTTCTGAACAAATTGGTGAAGACCAACTGTGCATATTCTGAATGAAGCATTCATAAGAGCATACTAGACACTTCAAAATATCAATATCAAAATACATTATATATTTTGTATATCAATACATAATCAGAGAATAGAAGACAATAATTATAAATACTATTTAAGTTGGTATAGAAATTTTAATCCACCTTTGCTTTCTAGAATTATTTTGGAATACATACATTCTAAAACATCTACTACATCTTCCCTCCAGAAGATGTAAAAAGTCTTCATTTCCATTCTGTCTAATATGAATAAAAACATCCCAAAAGACATTAAAATAAATACAATTTTTAAACAAATGTCTCAGATAAACTAAGAGCTGAAATTGTATTAATATATTAAAATGGTAATTCATTGACTCACTAATAGAACAACTAATCTCTTTGCCAGTAGTAATGATAGATGGTTAAAATAATAATACCTAATTCTGCAATATTTTATACCCTTCAAATACTTCCTGGTTTTCTGTTCCCAGTTGATTCCACTGAGAAATGAGGAGTGTCAATTAGAATCTCAATTTTATCATTTCAGTTCAGTTCAGTCACTCAGTCGTGTCTGACTCTTTGAGACCCCATGGACTGCAGCACGCCAGGCTTCCCTGTCCATCACCAACTCCTAGAGCTTACTCAAAATCATGTCCATCGACTCGGTGATGCCATCCAACCGTCTCATCCTCTGTCATCCCCTTCTCCTCCTGCCTTCAATCTTTCCCAGCATCAGGGTCTTTTCAAATGAGTCAGCTCTTCACATCAGGTGGCCAAAGCATTAGAGTTTCAGCTTCAGCATCAGTCCTTCCAATGAATACTTAGGATTGATTTCCTTTAGGACTGACTGGTTGGATCTCCTAGCAGTTTAAGGGACTCTCAAGAGTCTTCTCTAACACCACAGTTCAAAAGCATCAATTCTTCAGCACTCAGCTTTCTTTATGGTCCACTCTCACATCCATACATGACTACTGGAAAAATCATAGCTTTGATTAGATGGAATTTGTTGGCAAAGTAATGTCTCTGCTTTTTAATATGCTGTCTACGTTGGTCATAACTTTTCTTCCAGGGAATAAGTGTCTTTTAATTTCATGGCTGCAGTCACCATCTGCAGTGATTTTGGAGCCCCCCAAAATTCTGAAAATATTCATATAGTTTTTTATAATCACTCATATGTTGAATAATCAATATATCTGAAAAAAACAGTAGTGTACAACAGAACATAAATTTTAAAATGCTGCACCATTTCACAGGTTAAGAAAGATGAGACCCAGAAGTATTATGACAACCAAGTTCAAAGAGATATAAAAACCACTGCACAGCCAAGGTCACAGAAACATGAAAGCCATTACAGAAGAAATTTAAACACTGAAATTTCATTTCTATGGACAATATATAGATAATGTGATTCCCTGGTTCCTAATAGGGAAAGGAGTACATCAAGGCTGTATATTGTCACCCTGCTTATTTAACTTATATGCAGAGTACATCATGAGAAATGTTGGGCTGGATGAAGCACAAGCTGGAATCAAGGTTGCCAGGAGAAATATCAATAACCTCAGATGTGCAGACGACACCTTCCTTATGGTAGAAAGAGAAGAAGAACTAAAGTCTCTTGATGAAAGTGAAAGAGGAGAGTGAAAAAGTTGGCTTAAATCTCAACATTCAGAAAACTAAGATATGGCATCTGGTCCCATCACTTCATGGCAAATAGATGGGGAAAGAATGGAAACAGTGACAAACTTTATTTTCTTGGGCTCCAAAATCACTGCAGATGATGACTACAGCCATGAGATTAAAAGATGCTTGCTCCTTGGAAGAAAAGTTATGACCAACCTAGACAGCATATTAAAAAGCAGAGACATTGCCAACAAAGGTCCATCTAGTCAAAGCTGTGGTTTTTCCAGCAGTCATGTATGGATGTAAGAGTTTGACTATAAAGAAAGCTGAGCACCAAAGAATTGATGCTTTTCAACTGTGGTGTTGGAGAAGACTATTGAGAGTCCCTTGGACTGAAAGGAGATCCAACCAGTCCATCCCTAGGGAGGTCAGTCCTGAATATTCATTGGAACTCCAATACTTTGGCTACCTGATGCAAAGAATTGACTCATTTGAAAAGACTTTGATGCTGGGAAAGATTGAAGGCAGGAGGAGAAGGGGACAACAGAGGATGAGATGGTTGGAAGGCATCACCGCCTTTATGGACATGAGTTTGAGTAAACTCCAGGAGTTGGCAATGGACGGGGAGGCCTGGCATGCTGCAGTCCATGGTGTTGCAAAGAGTTGGACATGACTGTGTGACTGAATGGAATTGAATTGAATGTGATTGTATTTTACCCTTTCTAGTGTCTTCATCAGCTTCTTAATACATTTTCTGGTTCATTTTTCATCTCTAATGCTGAAGTTAAATTTGTCCTCTAACATGCTTCAGAGCTAATTTCCTGAGAATAAAATGGTGTGAGGTGAACTGTTTAATGAGGTCACTCACTTAATTTCTTGTACTATTTTGAGGTAACTGGGCTAATAATGACTTTTTAAAGTCTGTCCTTTATAAACCTTTTTCCCTTTTTGTAAAACAATTGTTGTTAGTACACCAGTAACATTTGAAGTGAATATTTGAAGCTCGTAAGTGGATATATCTTGCCAAATCAAAGATAGTCTGATATCATCTTTAGAAAACACACTACATTTTTTAGATGTGATAATGCTTGAAAACAGTCACACATTGCTTTATATATGAATATATATATTTATCTTTTAACTATTACATTTAATTGATGTAACTGATGTGAAATATATCTATAAAACATGTTCTTTCCCCTGGTTTCCAGATCTTTGACTTTAATCTCAACTCTTCTTCAATGTATATACACACTTATTACTTTGACTTACTTAAACCTGACTTCTGGATTTATTAACAGATAACTGATATATAACACATATATCATGTGAGGATTTCCAAAGACTTGCAATAGTAATAAATGATTTTTTAAACTATATAATATACTCATCTCATAAACAGCAACAATGCAAAATATGGAAATAATGTCATTGGTAACCTAATTTTCAACTTGTATTTTGATATACTACAAATGTATATCTGACTTTGACATAGATTTATTCTGCAGCTTTTTATTTTTTATTTGTATTTATTTATTTAATCAGACAGTGTGTATCGTGGGCTCTTAACTCCCCAGCCAGGGATTGAAACTGTGCCTCCTGCAGTGGAAGCGCAGAACCTCAACCCCTAGACTCCAGGGAACTCCCTATTCTGAATCTGTTTTGGGGGGAGGTTTGGTTTTTTGGCCTCCCAGTGCAGCATTTGCCTTCTTAGTTCCCAGAGCAGGAATCCAGGGATTGAACTCTTTCCCCCTGCTTTGGAAGTCAGAGTCTTTACCACTGACCACCAGGGAAGTCCCTCTGTAGCTTTCTAAATGTTAGAAAATTAAACATATATTTGGCTTTGAAGTAATATAAAGGATGGAGCCAGATCTAAATTCCAAACCTGACTCTGTTAGCATGGCTAAGCCCCTTACTTCCTAGCCTCTTTTCGTTAGTAACCATCAAGTTCACCAATGATAAAATATGATAATTGAAGATTTCCTAAAACAAAACATGAAAAATACTAGATATCTTCCATTTTCCTTCTTTACTACACGATTGCTTCTGTATTCCTCCAAGTAGAACCATATACCATAAATTTTAAATACATGTAATGAAATTTCTACTTTGTTTCAGTGTAAATCTTATACAAATAAGGGTCATAAACTCATCGCTTGAGTTTCAGGGATAAAGGGTATATTTTTGGTTTGCTGCTGTTGTTCTGAAAAAAAACAAAAACAAAAACAATTGTTGCTTTGTCATCTTCTTGAAATCTGTCTCACTCTGTGATCTTTTTCATATCTTTGTCTAAAAATGGAGTCTCATTATAGCCATACTATATTATTTAAACACTTACTGTGTATATTTCAAAACACAACAGGCTATACCAAATGACATATACCATGACACCATTGTCACTGGCTATACCAATGACACCAAACATCTCTTCCAATAACTCCGCACACGTGAAAGTTACAACACAAAACTCATCACAGGCATCCACTCTCAGAAAAGCTGAAGTGTTTATAGCTAACCTCATTCTAAAACTCTCCAAGTAAATGGAAATGATGGTTCTCACTGACAGTTACTATTTTATCCCCAGTAATTAACTCTCCTTCTTTGAAAAATCTTGCCTGGAGCTCATACAAGTAATCACAAATGACACCCCACTGGAACCAGGCATTCAAGGATTTAGAGATTTGTGATGAACCACACCCTGTCTCGGGAGCCCACAGATCAACAAACCTCTCCTCTCCTTTTCTGGCTTCCTGGAAATGAAAATAATTCAATCACATCGTGGAACACAAGCCCATTCTACTTATGCTGGAGAACTTGCTCACCAGTAATTGGCTGATTTCCACAATCAATCTAATTCCACAGTTTTCAAATTACATGTTGTAATCTAATAGAGGGTCTTGAAATCAAATTAGTATTTTGTAAACAGCATTTTTAAAAGTGAAGGAGAACAAAATAACATGGGATGGATTGAAAGAAAAGACATTGAAATAGAGATTGTCAGAGAGTACCACATACAATGGACAAATGTTAAAATATTACTTTACAAAACTTTTGTTTGCTTCGCGTGTGATGCCTGGATAATAACGTCAGAGAATTTTCTTTCTGTGGACCATAGTAAAATATCTTTGAAAGTCTCTGAACTGGTATAATGGATGAAAAGCTCAGCCACCCAGATATCACTTCAAGAAAGGGTTTATTGCCCAGCTGCTGCGAGCACTGTCATTAGACACCTTCAGTGCTCAGCCCCTTCAGACACTGTCTCGGCTGCAAAGAGTTGCCTCCCACCTCAAGATTAGATCTTGCCCTTCCCAGGAGGCAAGATGCAACAGTTGACACAAGCAGAAAAAGGCCAGACTGTTTTGTTCCAAACCAAGATAACGCTGAAAGACATTTTAATTTCATATCTCCCCTTGGAATCAACCGAGACTACTGTTCAGGTCTGCCGAGCAGTTGAGTCTCTCCTTCTACCCAGTCCCGCTTCCTTCTCTCCTACAGATGTAGATTCCACAGCACTCCCTACTACCCACTGAACTCCACTCCAGCGTCTGTTACCCAGAGAATACAACCTGTGATATCTAGCTGATGGGGGAACAAGCTTTGTGGACCAAGTCAGCCGAGAAGGCCAAACCTATTAGAAGCAAAGCATCTTTATATAAAATACAACGCTTAATGTTTCAATGGAACTGTCAATTGAAAGGCTAACATTATTAGAACCACACTGTTTACCCTAATGGCTACTGATACCTTTGATCAAAATGAGTACGTCCGTTTATTAACAATAGTTAGTTTTTTCTTCCCTCACACAGCTGTCCTATCTCACAGGAAATCTGCTGAAGGGGCTATGAACAGTGCTTCATTTCTTCTGCCAGTTCCACCTGCATTCATGCTCTCTGGTTACTTATGCCATCCTTTATCTCACAGATATGCCTACATCCATACGGCTAAGAAACAGTGACCAAACCAATGATGTCATCTATAATGAGGGGTGGGGGCTTCCCAGGTAGCGGTAGTGGTAAAGAACCTGCCTGCCAATGCAGAAGACATGTATATCTTCCCTGGTTTGGGAAGATCCCCTAGAGGAGGGTTTGGCAACCCGCTTTAGTATTCTTGCCTGGAGAATCCCCATGGACAGAGGAGCCTGGCAGGCTACAGTCCATTGGGTCCCAAACAGTTGGACATGACTGAAGTGACTTAGCACGTATGCACATTAAGAAAAAAAAGTTTGGCAAGGCAGAGGTCATCATTCGTTCCCCCATTATCGGCATGAAACCATAAGCTGCCCTCCCTTGATGCTGACAAGAATAGAAAACAAAATTGGGCTGATTACTTCAACTAGATAAATTTACAAAATGACAAGTAACAATATAAATTTTAAAATCCATATAATGAGGAATGGGGAGCAAAGAGGCAGAAAGGGTGTTAATAGTGAACCATGCCAAGTTACGTAAGCATCATTCAGGGAAAAATGTTCAGAAAGTTGTTTAAGACAAGGGCTGTGTTTTCTAGGCCAATCAAATAAAATTCTTATACAAGATGAAGTATTCTTATAGAAGGTTGGTTTGTTTTTTAAACTATAAATATTGGCAACAGAGCTTGGCTCAATTATTTTGACTGAATAATTCATCAAATCGGTTAAGAAAAAAAATTAGCTGTTTTTTTAAATTAAGATATCTGTATTTGCTCAGTTATCCTGCCGTGACATAAAATATTTCTAATATCTTGCTCCAAATCGCAGATCTCCTGCTTGTTTTCTTTCTCAAATATATTTCAATGTGCGTCCTCTAGACAGGAACCTATGGTGGTAGGTATGTTGAATGTAGGAAGAATTTTTTTTTTTTTAACAAAAATGGAGAAAGCCAAAGAATTTTTAAGTAGAAAAGTCTTCAAGTAAGGACATTAGGGAAGTGCATGTAAACTTGATAAAAACATGTATTTAACTCTTAATATTTTGGCCCAATATAATTACAGTATCAATTCAGTCACTCAGTCGTGTCAGACTTTTTGTGACCCCATGACTCGCAGCACGCCAGGTTTCCCTGTCCATCACCAACTCCCAGAGCTTATTCAAACTCATGTCCATCGAGTCGGTGATGCCATCCAACCATTTCATCCTCTGTTGTCCCCTTCTCCTCCTGCCTTCAATCTTTCCCAGCATTGGGGTCTTTTCAAATGAGTCAGTTCTTTGCATCAGGTGGCCAAATTACAGTATAAATTCCAGCAAAAACAGGTATTCTCATATTTCTTTCCATTTTCTCTCTAAGGGGAAATGATGGTCGTTTACTGCAGTCTTTTCTTTTTTCTTTAAGTGAGATAAATAGACTGGAAAGTAGCAGTGAATCTGTAGTGCTTTCACTAAAATGAGGTTTATTTTCTTCCATTCTGGCAATCTGCTCAGAGAGGGGACAGGTAGGTTCGAATAAGGGGAATGGAATAATAACCTTTAACCTAAGCCCCCAGCCACAATATGAATGAATTAGAGGAAACAGCTGCTCCCTAAGGTCTCTCAATAAAGTAATGCCGGGATTTCATGTGACCTGGCATTCAGTGTCTCGGTGGTCAGCCAGATTTGTTTCTCATGCATTTTCAGTACTGGGAATGTTCCCCTAGCTTTTCAGTCTTCTCCCAGACCTGTCACTACACTTTGGAAGTACAGCAACTGTGGCTGCCTGAACTGATGACAACAAGACCGCCCCCTCCCCACCATCCTCCACCCCCACCCATCTGCTTTTGCTTTCACACTATAAAGCTGTTATCTATTGTAAAATGACTGAAGAGGCCCAGAGACAGATTGGGGGTTGAAGGAAGGCCCTTCAAAGATTCATTTGCAGATGGAGCTGTAAACTAACTTGCAGGAGCCGGACAACCTCTAGGAGGTGACTTCTTCTCATTGGAAGCCCAGGACCTGTGTTGTCTACACTCAGCGAAAAGGAGAGAGAAGGAGTGATGTATTCATACCTGTCACTTGTTCCTGACACAGCCAGAGGAATCACACTGTTGCAGATAAAGGACCATGAGTAATACCCATTCTGCTGAAGGTCTGACCTCTAGGTCAATTCTCACAATGTCAGGCTTTTCTTCTAGAGACTTTTCTTTTATCATAAGACCTCTATGTTTACTTGAGGACTTGAACTCAACAAAGCAACCAAGAAGACTACAGATTATCTATTTCTGCAGCTAGATACCTACACTGAGGACAGCGACAGTGTTTTCTCAGCCTCATTCAGTTACTCTGATGACAATTATGTGAGTTTCAGGGGTGGTAAGCGATCACTGCTACCTCTTTCTACGTATAAATTTTAAGTTGCTCTACATGTCAAGAGAGACATGTCTAAGACCCTCTTGGGTGGTAAACCTGTGGATACTCAAAAATGGTACTAAAGAATTTATTTACAGGGCAGCAATGGAGAAACAGACAAAGAGAATACACTTATGGACATGTGGAGAGGGGAGGAGAGGGTGAGATGTATGGAAAGAGTAACATGGAAACTTACATTACCATATGTAAAATAGATAGTGAACAGGAATTTGCTGTATGGCTCAGGAAACTCAAACAGGGCTCTGTATCAAACTAGAGGGGTAGGTTAGGGAGGGAGATGGGAGGGAGTTTCAAAAGAGAGGGGATATATGTATACCTATGACTGATTCATGTTGGAAGTTTGACAGAGAACAGCAAAATTCTGTAAAGCAATTATCCTTCAATAAAAAATAAATTAATTAAAAATATATATATAAAAACAGTGAGACGATCTAGGCAATTGTTTTTTGCTTAAATAATTCAGTCTTATTAACTCTAGTTACACTATCTGAAATAAATTATGATGCCCTGTCAATGAAGAATAAAAAATTCACACACTGGCAGCCATGAAAAACAACATTATAAACTCAGGCACACATAAATAACAAATACTGTCTGTCATAAACTCTAGACAATCTGGCATCAGCTCTGGTATAGACTTATCATTCTGGTTTTTGGTCACATTTACACTCTTTTTTAGTTTATCTAGATTCCATCCCCTAGGGTCTTTCAGTGGTTTTCTTTAAGTGGTTTCCAAATGGTTTAAATTAACCATCTTCTCCAAGGAGAGAGAGTTTAATCCTTCTCTAATTGTATGACCCCACTGTGAACTGTGAAAGTAAACGATGTTAATGAGTAGGACAGACTGGGAATAAAAGGGGCAGAAGAAATGCTTCTTTTTCCCTTTTACCCTTTAACCCCCATTAGTCAGTTTCCTGTGAATACTTTAGTTTGTCTCTCAAAAGAATTTTCAAAGTGTGTGATTTCTCAATCTTTCACCTCTCTAAATAGAAAGCAAGATCCAGAGTGGACCATTTTCATTCTATTGTTTAAAAAACAAAAGAAAAAAGTAAAGCTTCTCAACAATATTAGGACAGTTTTCTTTCTTTATATAACAATATTATATACCTCAGGAAAACTAACATAAAAGAGTGTATTTGCTTTCTATTGTGTTAGTCGCTGTTGCGTTCAACTCTTTGCAACCTCATGGACTGTAGCCTGCCAGGCTCCTCTGTCCATGGAATTTTCCAGGCAAGAATACTGGAGTGGGTTGCCATTTCCTCCTCCAGGGGATCTTCTCGACCCAGGGATCCAACCTGGGTCTTCTGCATTGCAGGCAGATTCTTTACCATCTGAGCCATCAGGGAAACCTTGCTTTCTATTAGTGTATAACAAATGACCCCAAGTCTTAACAACTGTAAGCAATAAGCATTTATTACCTCACACATTTTCTGAGGGTCATGAGAGAAGTTTCACATCTGAATGGTTCTGGCTCAGGGTCTCTTGCTGCTGCTGCTAAGTCGTTTCAGTCGTGTCCGACTCTGTGCGACCCCATAGACAGCAGCCCACAAGGCTCCCCCATCCCTGGGATTCTCCAGGCAAGAACACTGGAGTGGGTTGCCATTTCCTTCTCCAATGCATGAAAGTGAAAAGTGAAAGTGAAGTCGCTCAGTCATGTCCGACTCTAGCGACCGCATGGACCGCAGCCTACCAGGCTCCTCTGTCCATGGGATTCTCCAGGCAAAAGTACTGGAGTGGGGTGCCATTGCCTTCTTAGGAGCTTGCAATTCCAACCTCCACCATGGGTTTCAGTCATTTAAAGGCTCTGCTGGGGCTGAAAGATCCATTTGTAAAGTGGCTCCTCCACATGGCAGGAGGCCTTAGCTCCTTACCACCTGGACTTCCTCATGCGACTGTGTGATCATTCTCGTCACATGGAAGAAAATTTCCCCTAGAGCAAGCACACAGAAGAGGACAACGACTTTCTTGCCTAGTCCCTAAAAGTCACGTGCTGTCATTTGTTCAATATTCTCTTCATTAGAAGCAAGTCAGGTAGCCCAACAAATACTTGGGGGAAGAATCTTAGGATCAACCCTTTGAGGGTTGTGGACATAAATTCAAACCACCACAGAGGGAATCCTATGGGAGGATCAACCCTCTCATCAATCTAATATACAATATCTGGAATCTCTATCCCAAAATAACCAGTCCTCAAAAAGGCAGACACGTTCAGTTCAATTCAGTCGCTCAGTCATGTCTGACTCTTTGCAACCCCATGGACTGCAGCACACCACACTTCCCTGTCCGTCACCAACTCCTGGAGTTTACCCAGATTCATGTCCATTGAGTCAGTGATGCCATCCAACCATCTCATCCTCTGTCGTCCCCTTCTCCTCCTGCTCCCAATCCCTCCCAGCATCAGAGTCTTTTCAAATGAGTCAGCTCTTCATATCAGGTGGCCAAAGTATTAGAGTTTCAGCTTCAGCATCAGTCCTTCCAATGAATATTCAGGACTGATTTCATTTAGGGTGGACTGGTTGGATCTCCTTGCAGTCCAAGGGACTCTCAAGAGTTTTCTCCAACACCACAGTTCAAAAGCATCAATTCTTCAGTGCTCAGCTTTCTTCACAGTCCAACTCTCATATCCATACATGACCACTGGAAAAACTATAGCCTTGACTAGACGGACCTTTGTTGGCAATGTCCCTGCTCTTAACACGGCAGACATGTTATCCAAACATAAACTGAAGGAAATCCTGCCATATGCAACAGTATGTATGAAACTTGAGAGTGTTACGTTAAGTGAAATAAGCTAGTCACAAAAGGGCAATTATTGCATGATTTCACTTAAATTAAGTAGTATAAGTAGAACTGGGCTTCCCAGGTGGCACAGTGGTAAAGAATCCTCCTGCCAATGCAGGAGACACAAGAGATGCAGGTTTGATCCCTGAATGGGGAAGATCCCTTGGAGAAGAAAATGACAACCCACTCCAATATTCTTGCCTGGGAAATTCCATGGACAGAGGAGCCTAATAAGCTATATATAGTCTATGGAGTCACAAAGAGGCAGACACAACTGAGCATCCACCCTCATACACATACTTAGAATAATCTAAGTTCTAGAAGCAGAAAGTAGAATGGTGGTTGCCAGGGGCTGGGAATAGAGGGAAATAAGGAGTTGCTATAAAAGGCATAAAGTTTCAGTTATGCATGATGAATATTCTAGAGATCTGCTGTACAACATTATATGTTGTACACGTTAAATGTGTTGGCACATGAAAAGATGCTCAACTTCACTAATTAACCGAGAAATGAAATCAAAACTACAATGAGGTATCAACTCATACCAGTCAGATTGGCCATCATCAAAAAGTCTACAAACCAATGCTAGAGAGGGTGTGGGAACAAGGGAAATGTTCTACAGTGTTTGTGGAAATGTAAATTGATACAACCATTATGGAGAACAGTATGGAGGTTCCTTAAAAAACTAAAATTTAACTAACATATCTCACTCCTGGCCATATATCCAGAAAACTCTAATTCAAAAAGATACATGCACCCTCAAAGTTCATAGCAGCATTGTTTACAATAGCCAAGACAAGGAAGCAACATACATGTGCATTAACAGATGAACGGATAAAGAAGATATGATATGTAAATATGATGGAATATTACGTGACCATAAAGAAGAATGAAACAGTGCCATTTTCAGCAACATGGATGAACCTAGAGATTATCATACTAAGTTCAGTAAGTCATACAGAGAAAGACAAATAATGTATGGTATTGCTTTCATGTGGAATCTAAAAAAAATGATACAAATTAACTTACTTACAAAACGGAAATAGTCACAGATGTTGAAAACAAATTTATGGTTGCCAAGAAAGGAGAGGAGAAGGATAACATGGGAGATTGGGACTGATATACACACTCTTGTATATAAAATGGCTTCCCACATGGTGCTGCAGTGGTGAAGAATGTGCCTTCCAATGCAGGAGATGCAAGAGACAGAGTTCGAGCCCTGGGTCAGGAAGGTCCCCTGGATTAGCAAATGGCAACCCTTTCCAGTATTCTTGCCTAGAAAATTCCATGGACAGAGGAGCCTGGTAGGCTACAGTTCATGGGGTCGCAACAAGTCACACACAACTGAGCAATTTAACACACACATCACACACATATATAAAATAGATGACAAATAAAGACCTACTATATAGCACAGGGAACTGTTATCAAAACTCCGAAATGACCTACATGGGAAAAAAGAAATTTTTTTTTAATGCGTTAGTATGTTAGACCTTATACTATATGTTCTTACTGCAATAAATATAATTCACTTTAAAAGTTAATAACTCACAATAAAAAGTTACTCTAGTTGGTTTCCCTGTGGTGAAATACAGCTGCAGATGACTTGTTTCATATGCTAGCACTTTCAGATGATTACATTTTTGAAATTTTTCAAATTATGAACTTAGTAAAGAGATTTTCTAATGAAAATTCCATCATACAGTTGTTTTTACAATACAAATGTATTAGTTTCCTATTGCTGCTATAATGAATTTGTTGTTGTTCAGTCACTCAGTCGTGTCTGATTCTTTGCAACCCCATGAACTGCAGCAAGCCAGGCTTCCCTCTCCTTCCCTATCTCCTGGAGTTTGCTCAAACTTATGTCCATTGAATGATTGATATCATCCAACCATCTCATCCTCTGTTGTCTCCCTTTTCCTCCTGCCCTCAATTTTTCCCAGCATCAGGGTCTTTTCAAATGAGTCAGCTCTTCACATCAGGTAGCCAAAATACTGGAGTTTCAGCTTCAACATCAGTCCTTCCAATGAACATTCAGGGTTGATTTCCTTTAGGATTGACTGGTTTGATCTTCTGACTATAATGAATTACCACAAATTTTACGGTGTAAATCAATAATCATCTGTTAATTTATAGTCCTAGAAGTCAGAAGTATAAAGTAAGTCTACAAGGTTATGCTCCCTCCTGGAAGCCCTAGGAGGTCATCTGTCTCAATGCCTTTTCTGTATTCTAGAGGCTACCTACATTCCTTGGATTGTGACCCTTTCTCTTCTTGACCTCTTGCCTCCCTTTTATAAGGATCCTGTTATTACATCAGGTCCACCCAGATAATCCAGGATATCTCCAGCTCAAAATCCTTAATTTAATCATATCCATATCTATAAAGTTCCTCTGCCCCACAAGATAAAATATTCACAGATTCTAAGAATTAGGAGATGGACAATTTGGGGGGGCCATTATTCTGTGTACCACAGCAGATTTTAGGAGGGTGTCAGAGTTTCGGACAGGACTGAAGCGACTTAGCAGCAGAAGCAGAGTTCAATTAAATAAATAAATTAAATGTGGAAAATACCCTAAGAGACTTAGTTAATAGCATGAGAAAAAGACTTTAAATTTGACCCTTCTGTTAACACATGACTAATGACCAAAATGATCAACTTTACAACAGAGATCACATTTGGCCTTCTTTCCAAAATCAAGCTTGGGAGGCTGGCAAATTGCCTTTGCTCCCAATACTTGTTTATAGTTAACATCTTGGATAAACTAGAATCGATGTCTGAAATACGTACAGGTAATACTCTCAAAACATCGGTTTCTTTTACCAGTGGCTCCCACCTCACACTCTTATCTCAACACCCCCACAAAGAAGAGATACAAACTGAACACTGAGAAATGTTCACTTAGAAACATGAACTTTGCCAAAGAAACCCTCCACAGTTTGAGACTGGAGAACAGCTTTTCATACACACAGAATTACAGGAATTACAGACTATAATGGGACCTAGGAAATTTTAAATAATATACTTCTTCCCCACACTTGCTGCCTACTCCCACCCCTCATTTTATATATGAAGATACTAAGGATCAAAGAGATTATACTTTCAGGGACTTCCCTGGCAGTCCAGTGGTTACGACTCTTTGCTTCACTGTCAGGGCAGGGCCCGGGGGCAGGTTTGACCCCTGGTCAGAGAACTAAGACTTCACATGCTGCGTGACATAGTCACAGTGACAGAGCTTGTCCTAGAGGCCAGGTCTTCAGACCCCTGACCCAGTGAATTTTTACATTATACATCCATCACATGCCCAGATTTATTCCTTGTTTAAACCCATACAATGTGAAGTATGTGAAGGCTGTGCCTAGCATGCAGCAATGGTAAGAATGGTTGTCATGCGATGAGAACTCAACATTCACTGGTTTCTATAACAGACACCTTTCAATATGTTCTCTTTCTCTATTTAATCTCAACAGGTAGGAAGCATTATCCCTGCTTCTACAATGAAAAGGGAGATAAAAAGATTTTTAGAAAGGTTAAAAAAAAAAAGAAAAGAAAACCTGACCAAAGCAAGAATCCTGGGATGTGGCCTGGGCTTCTTTCAACAACAAACCTCACAAAAAAATTCTCATTACATATCTGAAGAAAGAATAAAGAACTATTCAACTGGAATATACAATTTCAAACTGCCTATAACATTATGAGAAGAAATTACTACCAATTTCCTGCATGCATGAAAAATTACAAAGCCACACAGCGTTAATAGATTCATTTGTTCATTAAACAAGCACTCATTGAGTGTCAATTATGTAACGGGTGCTATCTGTATAAGGTGTGAGAAAGATAAATTAGGTGTCCCTCTCATTTAATAAATAGATCATAAAGGTTTTGGTAGTGATATATCACATTTTTGAAGAATCATAATTTCAGCAAGGTATGAAGAGAACAGAAATGTATAGAGGAAAGATGTCTCAATAGGGTGACATTTGAGAAGCAATCTGAAGATGTAAAGGAAACAGACATGAGAAGGTTTTAGAAAAGCTTGTGGCAAACAGTTGGAAAAGCGCTGCAAAGATCTAGATACAGGCAAACCTTGACCTGCTTAAGACTCAAGTTAAAGACAAGTGGTTTAGGGTAGGAAATCAGGCAAGGTTTTGTTCCCATATGTCATTGAAAATACTTTGGCTTTTATCCTGAATATCATGGGAAGTCTCTGGAAAGCATTGATAAGGAGGCTAAAATAAATGACTCGATTTACATTGCAAGTAGATTAAAATTGCATATGAAGAACACACTGTAGGTAGGCAAATATAGAAGTAGGCTGACCAGTCAGGTAGGTTCTGCAGTAGTCCAGGTAAGAAACAGCAGTGCCTTGGGTGAGTTGAGAATGATGGAAGATGTGACAAGTGGTTCGATCAGAGTATAGGTTAAAGGTTGAGCCAAAATACTAGCTGGTGGGTTGGACTGGAAAGAAAAAAAAAATTAAAAATAAGTCTAGCTTTTTAGCTTAAGTACATGGAGGAAGAGGGTGTCCATTCAAGTCCCAAAGAAGGGCAATGCCAAAGAATGTTCAAACTACTACAGAATTGCTAGCAAGGTAATGCTCAAAATCCTTCAAGCTAGGCTCCAACAGTATGTAACCGAGAACTTCCAGATGTTCAAGCTGGATTTAGAAAAGGCAGAGGAAACAGAGATCGAATTGCCAACATCTGCTGGACTGTAGAAAAAGCAAGAGAATTCTATAAAAACATCTACTTCTGTTTCATTGACAACACAAAAGCCTTTGACTGTGTGTATCACAACAAACTGTGGAAAATTCTTACAGAGATGGAAGTACCAGACCAGCTTATCTGCCTCCTGCGAAACCTGTATGCAAGTCAAGAAGCAACAGTTATAACCAGACATGGAACAACGGATTGTTTCAAAACTGGGAAAGGAGTACCCCAAGGCTACAAATTGATGCAACAGAATGAAGAGTGCAGAGATAAACCTAAAGATACAGTCACCTAATATAGGGCAAGGAAGCCAAGAATATTGACTGGAGAAAAGGCGTTCTCTTAAATAAATGATGATGGGCTAATTGGATATTCACATGTAAAAGAATGAAACAGAACCTATATCTTAAACCACTCACAAAAATCAGCTTGAAATGGATTAAAGTCTTAAACATAGACCTGAAGCCATAAACTCCTAGAAGAAAACAGTAATAAAGCTTCTTAACGTGGGTCTCGGTAATGAATTTTTGGATATGGCATCTAAAGCACATGCACCAAATCAAAAATAAACAACTGATACTACACCAAACTAAAAACACAGCAAAAGAAATAATTTTTTTTAATGAAAATACAACCGAAAGAATGGGAAAAAATATTTACAAACCTTATATCTCATAAGCAGTTAATATCCAAAATATGTAAAGAACTCATACAACTCTATACAAGAAAGAAAAAAAAAAACGACACAGAAACCTAATTAGAAAATTGGCAAAGGTCCTGAATAAACATTTTTCCAAGGAAGATATTTGAAAAACCAACAGATACATAAAAAGATGCTTATGGTTACTAGTCATTAGTGTTAATCTCTCAGTTGTGTCCAACTCTTTGCAGCTCCATGGGCGGTAGCCACCAGGTTCCTCTGTCCTTGGGATTCTCTAGGAAAGAATACTAGAGTGGGTCACCACTCCCTTCTCTGGGGGATCGTCCAGACCCAGGGATCAAACCCTGGTCTCCCACATTGCAGGCAGGTTAGTTACTGTCTGAACCACCAGGGAAGCCCCCTACTAGTCACTAGGGAAATGCAAATTAAAACCACAATGAGATGTCACCTTGTGCCTGTTAGAATGGCCTTCATTATAAAGACAAGAGATAATAAATGCTGGTGAGGAAATAGAGAAAAGGGAACCCCTGTGCACTGTTGGTGAGACTGTAAATTAGTACAGCCACTACAGAAAACAGTATGGAGCATCAAAAAATTAAAAATAGAACTACCAAGTGATTAAGCAATTTCACTTCTGGGAAAATACCTAAAGGAAATGAAAACATTAACTTGGAAAAATATCTCTGCTCCCATGTTCATAGCTGCATTTTTTACAGTAGCCAAGACAAGCAAAAGACCTGTGTCCATCAGTAGGTGAATGGTGAATGGATAAAGAAGAGGCACACACACACACACACACACACAATGCAATACCACTTAGCCAAAAAAATTGAGGAATTCCTACTGTTATGTGATAACATAGATGGACCTTGAAAGTGCTATGCTAAGGGGAATGTCAGAAAAAGACAAATACTATGTGATCACACTTACATGTGGAATCTAGAAAAGCTGAACTCACTGAACAGTGGTTGCTAGGGTTTGGTGGCGAGGGGTTTCAAAAGGTACAAACTTCCAGTTATAAGATAATGAAGCACTGCTACTGCAGCTGCTAAGTCGCTTCAGTCGTGTCCAACTCTGTGCAACCCCATAGACGGCAGCCCACCAGGCTCCCCCATCCCTGGGATTCTCCAGACAAGAACACTGGAGTGGGTTGCCATTTCCTTCTCCAATGCATGAAAGGGAGAACTGAAAGGGAAGTCGCTGAGTCGTGTCTGACTCTTTGTGACCCCATGGACTGCAGCCCACCAGGCTCCTCCATCCATGGGATTTTCCAGGCAAGAGTACTGGAGTGGGGTGCCATCGCCTTCTCTGAATGAAGTACTAGGGGTGTAAATTACAACATGAATGGCTATAGCTAACACTGCTGTATGATATATAGAAAAGTTAAGAGAGTTTATCCTAAGCATTATCACAAAGAGAATTTTTTTTTCTTTTTTTCTTTCATTTGTATCCATATGAAAAGACAGATATTAGCTGAACCTACTGTGGTAATCATTTCACAATACATGTAAATCAGACCACCATGAAGCATGCCTTACACAGTGATATATATAATCATTTCTCAAAAAAACTGGAAAAAAAATCAAAATAACCTCAGTAATGCATAGTATTTAAGTACAGTTTTTTCCATATAAGTTAAAATCGTGTTGTAAATACAATTATAATCTAAAACATTATGGTAATTCTATCAACATGTGAAAAATATAATTACCTTCATTTTTTAGTTTAGATTTTCTAAAATTTTATAACATATAATAGAGTAATTAATAAGTAAAATGGTCAATATACATTGTCTAAAAGACAAACTGGTTTTAAGACATTGCTTTTTAATCTCATTTTTGGAATGGAACTCATACACTTATTGTCAAATATACTTTTATTCACTTAAATGTTTCCTATATTCTGAAAAATGTGAAATAATTCATATGATAAACCATCTATTTTTCTCATGCAAGAATTTTTATTTCTTTACATAAAGAATTATTTCAACATCCCTCAGATACAGATTATATTTCTGACTATATTTTTTTATTCTGAAAAATTAGGGTTCAGAATGTTTGGAAAACTTGATTATAATCAAAAATAAAGATATAAAACATGTTCAGTTTTCTTTATTGGATAATATAAAAATCAAACAACATGTCCTCTACCTGTTCATTGTTCTGAAAGGACCAGGCATAATCCTCTGCGGGCTGCAGACAGCTTTTGGGACTCACAAATTCCTTTGAAGTGAACAGAAGGCCAAGGATGTGTAGGTGATAATGACTTTAAAGGGGTTTGGATTCTTAATGAATCTTTGAAGGTATACTTACTTTATTTTGTGCCTGATAAATATAAACTTCATCAGTTCTCATGAGAGAGCTGCAGTACTTTTTTAGATTAGAAATAGGGGTACTTACGTTTTTTCATTTACCCATGCCACTCAACACCTGATTTACTTCCAGCTACTACTTGATTTACTAAAAATAATTAACAGTGTTTCTTTTTCCCATTTATTTCAAGTGCAGCCTCGTGGTCTAAATTCTACTGAATTAGATGACCCCTACTTTTATACTATATCTATTGGAAAAGCAGCTGACTGGGTTCTTCTTTCTTAAACTCACCTATTCAGATAATGAGCAATAAAGTTTGGAACAGAATTTACAGACACAGTTTGGTGCAGATATAAAGAGGATTTTTGTTTGTTTGTTTCCATGGTCCTTACAGTGTAAACCACATCTTATTTTGGTTGTTGACTGAAGCACATATGTGTGTAAACAAGTACACAGAATACAAGGGGGAAAAAACCCTGTTTCCTCAAGACTGGCTTGCAGACAATTCTCCCTCCAGATTTACTCAGGAACCAGGAGACGAAAGGATTGTTTTTCATACACAACAAGAGGGGAAATGAAGGTATATGTTATAGAAACAAACCAAAGTATTCCTTGATTACAAGGGTTACACAGATATCTGTCATTTCCGGGCTTCTATGCAGTTTTGCATAACAGAAACGGAACTACAGTGACTGCTGCAAAAAAAAGTTTGTTTTTTCACATAAGAGGAAATTCTAAACTGGGAAGTTTAGGGCTGGTATATCAACCCCAGGATCTCAAAAAGAAGGCAGGCTCTTTTTCTCTCTTGCTTTGCCATTTTTAGGGCTTCCCTGATGGCTCAGATGGTAAAGAATCTGCCTGCAATGCGGGACACCTGGGTTAGGGAAGATCCCCTGGAGAATGCAATGGCTACTCACTCCAGTATTCTTGCCTGGAGAATTCTATGGACAGAGGAGCCTGGCGGACTACAGTCCATGGAGTCTCAAAGAGTCAGATGAGACTGACTTTCACTTACCATTTTTAATACCTGTTTCTCATTCTCATACTCCCAAGATGGCCTCACCTCCTTCAGGCACTGTATTTTTGTTTAGACATAATAAATAAGAAAGTACAAAGATCAAACAGCAAAATTGAGGATATCAATTATTTGACTTCTAATTGTATTTCACTGGCCAAAACATAAGTTCTTATGTTACTTACTTAATATAAGTAGTTCAGTTCAGTTGCTCAGTCGTATCCGACTCTTTGTGACTCCATGAATCACAGCACGCCAGGCCTCCCAGTCCATCACCAACTCCCAGAGTTCACTCAGACTCACGTCCATTGAGTCAGTGATGCCATCCAGCCATCTCATCCTCTGTCGTCCCCTTCTCCTCCTGCCCCCAATCCCTCCCAGCATCAGAGTCTTTTCCAATGAGTCAACTCGTCGCATGAGGTGGCCAAAGTACTGGAGTTTCAGCTTCAGCATCATCCCCTCCAAAGAATGATGGAGGGAACCCTTACTTAATTAATATAAGTAAGCCCCATATAAAATGTGGGATATTCTTATACTAAAAATTATTCATTGCTTTGCTGAAATTCAAATTTAATTAGGCAAGCTATGTTTGCCAAATCTGACAACTCTAAGAATAGAAAACTGTTGGACAGGCAGCCGAAATTATCTGCCATAGAACCTGTGTAAGATTCCTCCATTTCCCATTATAATGTTGATCCATTCTCTCTTCAGAAAATCTAATTTGAGAGGTTAAATAGATGGCTTTATAATTGCCAACTGCAAAGGTTAATTTTATGTATCAATTTGGCTAGGCCAAAGTACCTAGATACTTGGTAAAATACAGATCTGAAGGTTGTTGTGAAGGCACGCTTTTGATAAGATTAATATTTAAATTAGCAGACTTGTAGGGACCTCCCAGGTGCCACCAGTGGTACAGAATCTGCCTGCCAGTGCAGGAGACATAAGAAACGGGGGTTTGATCCCTGGGTGGGGAAGATCCCCTAGAAAAGGGATGGCAACTCGCTCCAGTTGGAAAATTTCATGGACAGAGGAGCCTCGTGGGCTACAGTCTATGGGGCCACAAAGAGTCAGACACAACTGAGTGACTAGCCAACACAAGACTGGGAGCAAAGCAGATTAGTCTCCATCACATGGCTGGGCCTCATCCAATTAGTAGAAGGCCTGAAGAGAACACACTGCTAAGTCACTTCAGTCATGTCCGACTCTGTGCGACCCCACAGACGGCAGCCCACCAGGCTCCCCCATCCCTGGGATTCTCCAGGCAAGAACACCGGAGTAGGTTGCCATTTCCTTCTCCAATGCATGAAAGCGAAAAGTGAAAGTGAAGTCGCTCAGTCGTGTCCAACTCCTAGCGACCCCATGGACTGCAGCCCACCAGGCTCCTCCATCCATGGGATTTTCCAGGCAAGAGTACTGGAGTGGGGTGCCATTGCCTTCTCCAGAGAACACACTGAGATTCCCCAAAAAAGAGGGAATTCTGCCTCAATACGGTCTTCAGGCTCAAGCTGCAACTTCATCTCTTCCCTGAATCTCCAGCCTGCCGACTTACTGTGCAGATATTGAACTTGGCAACCTCCATAATCCTGTAAGCCAGTTCCTTGAGATAAATAAATCCTGCCATAAATAGATAGACTGACAGACAGACATTCTTTTTGTTCTATTTCTCTGGAGAACTCTGATGACACCAAGTTAAAATATTAAAGAAAATATTTGACTGAAGAAGTTTAAGAGTGTGAGCAGGCCTATAAACAACTGAAATGTGTACAGGTTAGATTCATGTACTCTTTTGATGCTAAAATAAAGAAATGATAATTAGGTAATAAGCAGCTACTAACCAGTTGTTCCTCCACTGGTTTAAAACCTTCCTTTCAGAACCTCCAGGCAATGGCAGTTGCTGGTAAATTTAGAGGCACCTTTCTTTTTAATCTGTACTTGTTTTATAATCTAGTAATAGTAGATGCTTCAGAAGACTTGACTTTGAGTAACTGCACATACTTTAATAACATTTTTCACTCCACCAAAACATGGTCTATAAACTCCTCCACCCAATTAATCTACTTGTGGGAGTCACAATGTCTCAGAGGAGTTTGGCAAAGCCCAATAAAAAGTGTCACGGCTTTTAAAAGTTTCTATCAATGCTATTATGTGTATTCACTTTTGAACATTTTGCTAGACCTGGTACTCAAAGAAAAGATCTTTTTTTCCTATAAAAAGCAAAATTCTAACACTAATAATGTGTTGATTTCCCTTCACCTAAAAATGTGTCTGTAGTGACAGCTTTATCAATATTTTTAAGAGACATCCTGGGTGTGGCTGGAGAACCTGCCCTCCTTTGATAAGGAAAAAAAAAAAAAACCATTCTAAGTGAAGACCACATGCAAACCTTAGTTTTTACTCTTTTAGGTTTTTTGTTTTTTTTTTTTTAAAGAAGGAACCAAAAAGTCTCTGAATCCAACTAGTATTAGATAGTTTCTCTTAAAATTCAAAACAGAAAATCCACAATCACAAATATTTTTAGATCAAATTTGTGGCCAGAATGAAGCATTTTAAACTCTAAAGAAACAGAAGAAAGCTAGAGTATTCTTTTTTTGTTCCTTTTAACCTGCCAAGTCCAACTTCTAAGTTCAAAGCTTAGTGAAAGCTGCGTTTAAAATTTTGTTAATTTTTTTCCTCAGGTCACCCAGACACCTGTTTACTCACAGAAAACATGTGCTGTGCTTAGTCGATCAGTCCTGTCCAACTCTTTGCAACCCCATGGACTGTAGCTGGCCAGGCTCCTCTGTCCATGGGGATTCCCCAGGCAAGAATATTAGAGTGGGTTATCATGCCCTCCTCCAGGAGATCTTCCCAACCCAGGGATCAAACACAGGTCTCCCGCATTGCAGGCAGATTCTTTACCGTCTGAGCCACCAGGCAAGCCCCACAGAAAACAGTCTGCCTTTATCCCACACTCAATGTTTTCCTCCTGATGTATCAGCGCTGCCTTCACCCTTGCCTGACTCATGTTCACATGATAGAAACAACCTAGAATGGATGTTTTTGCAAAGTTACCAGGACATCTTTATATTGAAACTCGGTATACCCAAGTTTACACGGTTGTTTGTGCCCAAGACCTTCAAACTTTCTTGCAGATGCTCACCCTTATTCTTCACAATCAAGCTAGCAGGTCCTAATTTTCTGTAAAAGTTTGGGATGGACCCTTTAATGGTAAGAAGAGGAGGACGGTGACAAAATAGTAAATCTCAAACAATGAGCATTTCCCCAGTAGGGAAAGGCAGTAGTGCGTGCGTGCTAAGTCGCTTCAGTTATGTCCAACTCTTTGTGACCCCCCTAGACTGCAGCCTGCCAGGCTCCTCTGTCCATGAGATTCTCCAGGCAAGAATGCTGGAGTGGGTTGCCAAGCCCTCCTCCAGGGGTCTTTCCAACCCAGGGATCAAACCCACCTCTCATGTCTCCTGCATTGGCAGGTGGGTTCTTTACCACTAGCGCCACCTGGGACATCCCCAAGGGCAGTAGGAAAAGCATGAACAAAAACAGGATGATCCCAAAAGATAGGATCTGGATCCACCTTGCTGTGCCAATCTGGGGACTTTATACTGTTCGCCTGCCCTTCCTAACCTTGTGGGGAGGGATGTGCGTCTTCCCTCCAGACCCTCACCAAACCTCCCAAGGCAAAACCTAAATTCTGTTTATTCCAGCCCTGTCCAATGACATCTCCCTATCTTTCAGTGTTTGCAAAAGGCAGGTTAAAAAAAAAAAAAAGTAAACAGGTGACCTTGGGTGGGAAGAAGGCTGTACTTGGAGACACTACATGTGGGATGGATGTCGTCCTAGGTCTGTCAATTAGAAGCTGTGCAACTTTAAAGCATATAATTTTTGTGGTATTGTGGCTCAGAGTGAAAGTGAAAAAAGGCATGTTTGAGAAGAATGCGTAGTTCTTCATTGAGACTCAGTTTACTCATTTGTAAAATGGGATGATAATGTCTAACTCTGGGGTGGGGAAGCAGTGCTGTTATGAAATCACATTATGCATTTGAAGCACCAGCACAGCCTCCTGTGCTGTATTTCAACAAGTAGGTGATTTCCTCCCCCTTTCCCTCTCTGAGAGGATTTTGTATCATGGCTGGGAATTCAGACTTCTCCAGTGATCTGTGGCTACTACGATTAGTAATCCAAGATCCCCACCTTCATGGATTACATAATCTGGGAAATCTGGGGGTTGTTTGGAGGAATAACGGAGGAAATGACACATGGTAAACTGAGTTATATATACGTTAGTTGTTTTTAAAATTAAAATACCCTCTCAAAAATACAACTTTAGGCTTATATATTATATATTAGTCCTGGCTCAGACAAATCCGCCTGCAATGCAGGTAGACCCAGGTTCAATCCCTGAGTCAGGAAGATCCTTTGAAGAAGGGAATGGCTACCCACTTCAGTACTCTTGTCTGGAGAATTCCATGGACAGAGGAGCCTGGTAGGCTACAGTCTACTGGGTCGAAAAGAGTCAGACATAACTGAGCGACTAACACATGCACACGGTCCTTTCCTGCAAAGATTAAAAACTGCTGACAGGCTATAAAAATTCAGAAATCCAAATACAAAAAGGGCAAAATTTTTTATGCAAAAAACTGCTAATCCTTGAACTTTTTATTGTTTTATTTGACCAATTTTGTGTTTAGACTCTAATCCCAAATGTACTGGCAAGTCTTTTGGAAATAAACAAATAAAAAACAAAAGAATCTAAAGGAAGACATCTATTTTTAGCTTCCCACTAAGTCATTTCTTGCTCGCTGTAACTATTCCAAAATTGGTCATAGTTTTATTTAAACTGTTCTCAGAGGGGAAAAAAATAAACTGGTAAAATGGATTTTTAGAAAACGCACTAGCAAACGTAACTGATGTTGAATGCCCACAAGAGCAGAACAGACCCAGTCGGATATTTATCACCACCATTTGCAAAACAATCAATTCACCCCATTCCCAGACTCAACCTGCTGTTGACCCAACACCCCAAAGAGGACAAGACAGGCTTCCTCCCGCCCCACTGCCCGTCGCTGGGGCCGCCCATTGTCTGCCTATTGAATCCAGGAACCCAGCCAGAGCTGCAGCCTATGTGTGTGGTTTTGTTTTGTTTTGTTTTTTAAGGATAGCACACAGTTTGGCCTAGACTGCAGACAGAAGGCGGGAGGAGAATCTCATTTAGAGAAAAATAAGTAAGAGAAAACCCAGAAAAGTTAGCTCTGCATGACGTTGTCTTATAAGAAACAAGTTTAGGTAAATGATTGAAATAGAAAACATGACAAAGGAAGAAAAAAAGAAAGGAAAAACCTGTCAAAGCTTAATGGAAAAATTCCCAGATATATCACCAATAAGTAGCATAGTTTATGCAGAGAAATATTTTTATGCATTAAAAAAAAAAAAAATCAGTCTGCTTTCCTCCCAGAAGTTAGAGGAAACAAAATCGTTTCCTTCCAGTAAGTGTGCAGTTTAATTTTTTGTTGTTGTTTAAGCATAAAATCTGAAAATAAAAAGATATAGACAATGTGTCAGAGAATTCTAGTTCTAGGCTTTTTAAAGTAGTAATGAATAGTTACTCTTGAAATTATAGAGGTGTGCACGTGTGTATAAACTTTAATCACATCACAGCATTTACACAGATGAAAACTCTAAGAAACTGCTTTCCAGAGATGATGTCAACAAGTAAGGAGGAGGTTCACAGGACTGCTTGTTTTTAAGTAAATGACCATAGAAGAGTTCAGAAAGGCATAAGGCTGGCTGTCAGGAAATGAGCTTAAGCAAAGGAAATAGGGGATGTCTGGTTCGGGGGATTTGAGCAAGGCTTTTACCAACGGGGTGCTTTTGTTTTCCTTTACACGTGAAGTCAGGATACATGCTTTGTCTTTCACGTGCACAAGAAAGAAATACCCAGGTGATAAGATAACATCTGGGACAGTACAAGCCCTCAAGTTTTCTCTAGTATAGAAAGCTGTTCACTTGCCATATCTTTGATTGGGACTGAAACACGGGCAGGAGGAGGAAGGAATTATTAGCAACAGGTTGAGGACTGATGCTTTTTACCCAATGAAAGCAGAGGCCAGGGTAACCATACTCCCTGGCATAGGAACTTGGAATCAGGACACTGAAAGTCACATGGCACCATCTGCCGGGATACTCACAGCCAGGCCAGGGGACGGCGATGCATGAGAGTGAATGAACCTCTGGGTGTTTTAACCACCCTCCCCACATCATCCCATCCAAAATTAATACAGTATCTCATTTATTTTTAAAATAATTTTATTTATTTATTTTTGGCTGTCTGTCTTTGTTGCTGCACTGCTGCGTGGGCTTTTCTCTAGTTGCAGTGAGTGGGGGCTACTCTCTAGCTGTGGTGTGTGTGCGGGCTTCGCGTTGTGGTGGCTTCTCTCATTGCAGGGCACAAGTTCTAGAGTGCGCAGGCTCAATGGTTGTGGTGCATGGACTTAGTTGTTTCAGAGCATGTGGGACCTCCCCAGACCAGGGATCTTTCTGGACCAGGGAACGAACCCATGTCTCCTGAATTGGCAGACAAATTCTTTACCACTGAGCCACCAGGGAAGCCTTATGGTATCTAATTTAAAATAGCCTGCTCGCAGCCTCTGTTCAGACACCTGGCACTGCTTCTACAACCACCACAGATGGTTGCCCCTAACCCTTGCTATATAGAAATTCTGGAAGTATTTACAGACAGCAGTCTCCAGAGACCACAGATTACAGCAGACACCCTTAGAGAAGCTGGACAAGAGCCCGTGTGGCTCTAGAAAGGGAGAAACAGAGAGAGAGAATTGCCCAGTTTGCCTGAGACTAGCTCTGTGTCTTCTATTTTTCTTTGATGAGAGTCACCACGGGGTCACAAAAGAGTCGGACACAACTTAGTGCCTAAACAACAACAACAAACCAAGATGCTACAAGACAATTCTTAAGCCTGCTTACGTGGGTTGTGCAACCTAGTAATTTCTCATCAAGGCATATAAATGATTTAGAAAGAACAAAACCAAGTATGGACAGATGGAAGCCCCTTGACTGGAAAATCTAGTGGGCAAAAATGGGGAAGCAGTGTCACATTTCCAGAGTTCATGGATTGCCCTTACCCGAAATGGAAAACCTCTCCAAGTCTGAGGTACTTCTCTGGTGGCTCAAATGATAAAGAATCTGCCTGCAATATGGAAGACTTGGGTTCTAGCCCTAGGTCGGGAAGACTCCCTGGAGAAGAAAATGGCAAACTACTCCAGTATTCAAGCCTGGAGAATCCCACAGACAGATGAGCCTGATGGGCTACAGTCCATGGGCTTGCTGAGTCAGACACAAGAGACCAACTAACGCTATAACTTTTTACTCCAAGACTGAGACCTGCCCTGTGCCTTACCCCTCATGTTACCTGCTCTGGAGGCGCAGACTGTGCCAACTTCCGGCAGTCCCAAGTACAATAGCATTTGTTTCAGAGCTGCTCTTCTTAGAAAGGGCTCTACCCTGAAACTGAACGCGATGAATATCTTAACACTCACCTCCACCCATCTTTCCTTTCCTACTCATCCCATTATAAAACTTACATGCATTCAGGAAAGCTGATCTCAGCCTATGGATAGAAGGAAAGCTACTGACTGAAAACAGACTGTTTAAACCAAATAGTGGCAAGAAGTGTTAACCTCCCAGGGAAATTATATAGTTTTAAGTCACTTGTAAAGTCAAAAGAACAGACTTTTATTGGTGAGATTTCTGTGGATAAGTGGGTAGTGGAGAAAGGTGACCAAGGAGGAGCCTATGAAGGCTATCTGGTGAGGGGGAGGTGCAGAGAGCTGCAACACATATGAAAATGGTGGAAGGATCATTTACGAAAGCAACCGCTTGGAGACACAGGTAGCTTGCTCTGCATATGATAGGCATTGAGGCACCCTGGAAAGTGAACAGACTCTACAGAGTCAGGAAGGTCTGGGTTTGAACACCAGATCCCACAACTTAGTGTACAGGGGAATCGGGTCACGTTAATTAACCACACTGAGATGCAGTTTCTTCATTTAAAAAGATACAGAATTAGAAAATTAGAGGGAATATAGCCCATGGCACGTATTAGACAGTCAAGACGGCAAGTAAATCATTATTAGCTATGCACATTCTGGGAGAAGAGCTAATACCTGAGGCTCAGAGGGACTGTGTGAAATATATCATGTGAGAGCCATAGGCTTCAGGATTTACGACAATGCAGAAATGGAGACTTAGAGCTCAAATTTTCTTTCCTCACAGTATTTTCTATCTAGCAGCAGGTTAGCAGTCCCATCAGAATTACATTCCTCACCAAACCTTACTTCTGACCTTATCTACAAAAACACTTTTTTTTTTTTTTTTGAAACTTAAGTGCAGATAGAAATGGGCTATTTATAGCTATCACCCTGGGTTAAAAATCTTGGAGGCACTCTGGGTGCTGGCATGGGAGTTCAGAGTCCTAACTGGAGCTTTAAGAGAACACAACTAATTAAAAATGTGGGTTTTAATGAGTTACTCTGTCACTTATTTCAGTGTGCGGAACAAATGAGGGGATTTAAAAAAGGTGGAGTAAGTAGAAAGAATGATGAAAGGTATAGCTGTGGACAAATCATTTGGCCTGCTATAAATCTGGAGGAAGAAAAAGCTAAAGATTCTCTTTGCTATTAGAAAACAGCAATAAATAAACATAAAACAAGTTAAAGGTTCCTGATACATTCATTAAAACAGACTTCAAATTCTGCATTAGTTTACAAAACTGATCAACTCTATAAACTAGAAACAGTTAAACCATAAGTAAAACACATTTTATAAAACGTTTAGTCCTGTCCAAATAAAACACAGTATCTTTTTTGGACAGTAAAAATAGGCCTAAAATCAGTTTTGTCATATTTTATAGAATAGCAACATACTGTACATGATTAAGAAATCCTTTTATAATCAAGAACCCTCCATTTTATTGAAAGAGTAATTTTATTTGTTGAACAGAAAAGATGTATAATCCATGGGAATTTACTTTCTAAGGAAACTTTGCAGACATAGACCTTTCTCTGAGAGAAATCTTAAGATTCTTAGAACGTTCTTCAGTCATTCTTACCTAATATTGGGTTGCCAAAAAGTTTGTTTGGGCTTTTCCATAATATCTCACAGACTACTAACACAACTCTAATAACCAAAGTGAGACTCTAGAAAAAATCTGAATTAAATTTAAGAGAGAAGGATAATCAAAGGAGAAATGGAATGTTATCAATAATTTGGTTATAATATTCATTCACTTAGTGAATACTATTGCATATCTTCAACACACTATGCATTGAGATACAGTCATGAAAAGGATAGACACACTCCCGGTCATCAAAGCAGAACACAGGAATAATGTGGAAAAAAGAAATTGCACTTGGGATGAACGCCACAAAAAGGAAAACTGAATTCAAACAACGGAATCCACCCTAAGGAAATTATTTTAAAAATTTTTCCCCAAAATCCGATAGAAGAATAAAAAATAGAAGAGTGTGATTCTTTTAACAATAGAAGGGTGAGGAACTTGGGAGGTAGCAAGTGGCAGAACTATAAGCCAAACAAGAAAGAATTGTGTAAGTGTGCAAGCCTGGATACAGAGGAAAGGCTGGTGCATTTAAGAAATCCAAAACTGCTGGGAGAAAAAAATAAAAAAGGAAGGGTACACACTGCTATATTTAAAATAAACAACCAATAAGGACCTACTGTATTTTAAAAAAATGAGAGAGGACAAGATACTGATACAGATGAGACTGGCCATGTGTTAATAATTCCTGAAGCTAACTGGTGGATGGACTCACGGGGATTTATTATACTACTCCTTCCACTTTTGTGTATGTTTCAAATTTTCCACAATGAAAAAGTTTATTTTTTTTTTTTTAAAAAGGGGAGGATTGTGAAAGATGGCATTGGGACTTTATGACTAGACACATCATAGTCATGCTGCCTTTATAAAGGTCAATATTCTAAAGATGTCACAAAGCCACTTCAGAGTTTTTAATAGAAATGTGATTTGATTTGCCTTAAACACTAATGTTGGGTGGCTGATGCGCTGAAGCGGGGAGCAGTGGATCATCACAACTGAGCCTTACTGGGAGCTTCCTATGTGCCCAACTGTACAAAGAGCTTTACACAAGGTTACCTTGTGCAACCCTCCTGAAAACCCTTTGAGGGAAGTACTATTTTATCCTTATCTCATAGAAGAGGAAACTGAGGCTAAGCAAAGCGTTGACAGGCAGAGATTTTGAATCCTGAAGTCAGCCTTTATTACTATCCACTGTGAATACAGATTAGTTAGAAGCCTGTTATAGAAATTCAGATAAAAGATAACTGAAGCTTAGACCAGGGAGTATAGCAATGGGGTTAGAAAGTAGTGTAAAGATTCAAGAGATAGTACGCAAATTCTGGAGCTGGAGCTGAGGAAGTGAAGTGGGAGGAGAAGGCTGTCTTGAGGTTTGAGCGTTTGAGTAGATGTTCCTTCCTTTAAGATAAGAAACACTTAGTAGAGGAATATGAAAAATTCTCTTTTGAACATGTTGCCTGAAAACTTCCAAAGGGAACTGCCAAAGAAGCTGATGGCTAAATAGATTGAGAAGTCCAAGAACATGGTGGTCTGGGATGGGGACATAGATTTGAAAATCCTTAACAAATGCGTGGTAATTAAAACCACAGTGAAATATCTAAGGCCAAAATTTTCAACTGCAATTTGTCCAAGACTCACTTGAAGAACTTTTTGAGTCTACATAACAAACCTTAAGAAACAATCCTATTTATCATACGTTCCCTAGTCACCTTCCCACAGTTTATTGTCCTTTGTTAAAATTATATATAAGCAGGACTTCCCTGGCGGTGAAGTGGTTAAGACTTTGTGCTTCCAATGCAAGGGATACAGGTTCAACCCCTGGTCAGGGAACTAAGATCCCACATGCCACGCAGCAAGGCCAAAAAATAAATAAAAATAATTTAAAAAAAAAAGAATTCTTAAAAAAAAAATTATATATAAGCCCCCAAGTCTGCTTCTTTGGGTTTTTTCTTCTTTTCCATGGGGCCCCCAGACATGTAAAATTAAAAATAAATTGTTATGCCTTTTCTCCTGGGATTCTGCCTCGGTCAATTTAACTTGCACACCTCTGAAACTAAATCTAAGAGGGAAGGGGAAAAGTTTTCCCTCCCCTTCATATATGAGGACCTCCAACAAAATATAGGGGAAGAAGAACAGCCAGAAAGATAAAAGGAACATGGATGAGAACTGTGTCAGGAAATTCAAGATAACAGAGTCTATTTTAAGAGAAAGTTGGCAACAGTGTCAGATGCTGATATCTTGTCAGCATTTCTGAGGGTCAGTTCTGCTCCTGGCCCTGAGAACCCCAAAAAGAATACAGTGTAATCATGGTTATGGGGCAGCTCCAACTTTATCCACCATATTGTATCAGGTACTATTTTTACACTTTATATACTTTATTTTAAACTTATATAGACTCAATATGACAAGAATTAGTATAACGTTTCAGATGAAAATATAGTTAAAATATGTTTCTGGGTTTTGTTTTGTTTTTTGACTTTTTATTTTGTATTGGAGTACAGCTGATTAACAATGTTGTGGTAGTTTCAGGTGAACAGCAAAGGGACTCAGCCATATAAATACGTGTATTCAGTCTCCCCCAAACGCCCCTCCCATCCAGGCTGCCACGTAACATTGATCAGAGTTCCCTGTGCTATACGGTAGGTCCTTGTTCGTTACCCATTTTAAGTATAGCAGTGTGTACTTTCTAAGTACAGGGAGTCTCAAACTCCCTAACTATATTTCTGTGTTTATTTTTAATAAAACAGTAAACCCATAATTCAAGCCCAGATCTGTATGACTCCAGAGGCAATACTCTTTCAGGTATAAGTATCATAGTGTCTTTTAGTGTTACGTCTGAGTTATGGACTAGACTTTTAGGGAGCATGAAGGAGGGACACGTAATTCAGATAGGTGGAGGCAGAAATGTCAGGAAAGGTTACTGATGAGCCAACCCTTATATGAGAGGGAATTGGCCAATCACACAAGGAAGGGGTGTTTTCAGTAGAACAGCACGTGTAGAAACTGATGGAAAAACAGAGCACCAACTTCAAGGAACTCATGAAGCATTGAGTTCATGTAAGGGACAGAGGGGTTCTAAGTAGAAAGAATGAGTTAGGAACTTTATCATGAAAAGGAACAATTTAAATATCTTAAGTAGAGGGGCTCCTGGGGCAGATTTGTATAGGAAATCTATGTCAACAGTGTAAAGGATGAATTGAGGGAGGAGAATAAATGTAGGTCAACCAAGCAAGCAGACTAGTGGCCTGAGTGACAACAAAGGAAAAGAGGGTGTGTCAGAGAGAGCAGAAAGGCATGAAATACACAGACATGGAAATCACACTTCCGGTTACCAAAGCAGAAGGGTGGGAGAATAAATTAGGAGTTTGGGATTAGCAGAGACAAAGTATTATATATATAAAATAGATAAACAACAAGGTCTTACTGTATAGCACAGAGAATGATAGTCAATATCTTGTAATAACCTGTAATAAAAAGAATATGAAAAAAAAAGAACTAGATGATTTTGATCCAGGAGGCAGGAGTTAGGATTGGTGACAAAGGGAGAGATATAGAGGGTGAATACCAGTTTTCTGACTTGGGCAAAGGGGCGGCTGGCAGGAGATGAATAGAGGAAAGCAGATGTGAAGAAGAAAAAACCATGACTTCGATTCTGGAGTTTGAATTGCCTGCAAAACTTCCAGGAGAATGTGTTACAAAGGTGGCCGGCTGAATGGGACCAGCACTGGGCCACGGCTGTAATCACGGACGGAGTACGTATAGAAATGGTGATCCTCAAACTCATCTGACCATAGAACTCTTTATCCAAAGCAAGTGTTCAGAGAAGAATTTATTATTCTCTCCTTCTGGGGGAAATTCTGAAGCTTTATCAGCAACTCTTCCCCATTTTTTTCAACTTTTTTCAACAAGGGAGTAGCCATTGAAGAAGACAAGGAAGATGGTAGAACAGGGACCCAAATCTGAGTCTTCCCCACAGTCTCCATTATTCTACCAACATATTTTTATCCATTTGGTGGAAAATGGGTGATAATATGACCCCGATGCTGGGAAAGATTGAGGGCAGGACGAGAAGGGGACAACAGAGGATGAGATGGTTGGATGGCATCTCCAACTCAATGGACATGAGTTTGGGTGAATGTTGGGAGTTGGTGATGGACAGGGAGGCCTGGTGTGCTGTGGTCCATGGGGTTGCAAAGAGTCAGACACAACTGAGCAACTGAACTGACTGAACTGAATGATTCATAAATGGATAAATGGATTTTATCTACCATGAAATATATCTTATGCCTTATTCTTTTTTTTTCTTTTTTTATTCTCTAGCTTTCATTTGTTTGTGAATTATCTCCATTATCCAAGGACTGGTTTTTCTCAGTTTTGGTATATAATTTGGGTCAGATAAAGGAGGAATGGGGAGGAAATTACAGTTGTTCCATCTTTCATATTGTGACATTTTGCATAATCAAAACAATTTAGCTCTCATGTGAAGAATTCTGTTGTCAAATAGACAAAAATCAATTCATGAAAATGACAAGGATGATATTTATTTGGTGAAGCAACAGACTACTAAAACTTTAATTTCTTTCTAATGGTAACAATGTTTCAGAGAAACAATTTCACATCATTTGTTCTTATTGTGACATATATATTAAGTTTAGAGAGAAATGTTGCACAATTTTCTTAAGTAATTCTTTTCAAAGGGAATTTCCATAACAATTATGTAATTATGAAATGGAAGTAGCTGTATTGCTAGACAGGAAGGCCCATCCCAGAAAAAAAAAAAAAAAAACCAGTAAATTTCCATTTAAAAATTACTATTGGGGGACTGATGAGGTCAGGAATAACATGAATAATTCTAGTTCCTGAAGACAGAGTCTCCTTCCCCTCTTTTATGGCATGAGTGCCACTTTCCTTTAGAAGAATGGATTAATCACAGTGTACAATCTGGCTTTTCCTTCTGTGATACATTGATTTCGTATGGATCAAGATCCTGGCCAGCCAAAGGAAAGGTAAATACCATCCATCAGACTTTAACTGAATTGTCAAAAATTAAGAGTATTTACTGTATTTTTTCCTCACACTAGATTTCTTCCCTTTTAGGAAATTCCTATAGTTGTGTATTTTTTTCCCAATTACTCAGGATCATATTATAAAGATTATAATTAAATCAATATAACAGACTCTAGTTGAATTCAAGGGTGCTTAATCACTATTACTCCTACCTCTAAAGAGTTGGTTGTCTAAACCAGGCATGCACATTCAGGGAAGAAATAAAACAAAATTTGCTGCGCTGAGGTGAGTGAAAGAGCTTATATCAAGGAAGGCTGGGAAATCATACAGTGCACGTTTGTTGTTAATCAGTAAGGAAAACAAAGAAATGATGAAGCAGGAAATAAAAAGTCGACTACAATCATTTCTGGTAAAAGCATGATCCTTCTGATTCTTTACATGAATGTTCAAGTCAAAGGGATAACGAATATAAAACTTATTGAAAATTTGGTTAACAGTATATAGTATACTAGGATGTCTGCCCAACCCACACATCACTAACCCCCTTCCCTAAAAACTGTCTTACTCATGACCAGGGCTGGAGCCTAATTATAGACCAAGACCTCAGTCCTAAACAGGCTGTCAGGACGCGCTTACTCTATTTCCTAGAGCTGGGATTCAGAAGTCTCAGTCTCTCTCTTCTGGCTATCAACAACAGTAATAAGAAGTAAGATACAGTGGCGGGTGGGGAGGAGGAAAGGGGACTGGGGGGGGGGGGGGCTCGTCTGTTAGAGAAAGAAAAAGATGGAAGAGATGTGGAGAGATGCAGGGGGGAAAAAAAAGACCATGAAATAGTATGCACAATAGGGTAAATGGTGGTTTGATTAACTAGGATGGACAAGACTGGGACAGAAATAGTTTTGAGAGAAAATTTAAAGTTCTTCTTTGCCCATGTGACAAACAGTGCTACCATCCACATGAAAGGAGATACAAACTAGACGCTAGAACTAGAGGAGATGTCGCGACTGAAGATGAAAATTTTAGACTCATCAGTGTAGAGATGGTTTTTTAAATCTGGGGGGGCTGGATGAAGTTAGAAAGGGATAGAGAAGAGAAACCAAGGTCAAATATAAGTAATCCAGCATTTAGCAGTTTCATAGAGAAGGAAAAACTAGCAAAGAAGAGAAGCTGCAAAGGAGGTAGAAAGACACTCAGATAACTTAGCTGCTACAGAAGCCACAAGAATAGTGTTTCCAGAAGGAGTGATCACATCAGCTCGCTCTTACCAAAAAAATAAAATGAAAAAAGCCCTTCTTAGAATTATTTGTAATCAGTTTGAGGGCTCACCAAATAAATGATATTTGTACTGTTTTGGAACTGATATGAAAATCATATCAAAATTTAAAAGTAGAAACACAAGCATACGAAAATCAAATTTTTTAAAAAGTGCCTCAAATAGACCCAGTTGGGTTTTATTTTTAAAAAGGCAGGATAGGTTGTTGAACAATATTTCACGTAAAGATTGAAACTTGATAGGATTGGTTTAATTGTGAGGCTTTAGAAAAATGTCAATAATGAACTTTATGAGACTTTAGAAAAATGTCAATAATAAAATGTTTATGAGATTCACTTTGCAGAAGGGTTAGGACATAGCTTGATAGATGATAGTGAATGTCCATTTCAAAGAGAGGGGTCTGATAGTAAAATGGGAGAATTTAATAATAAGATCTGCTTGGCTGGAACAAAAATGATATCCCCAATTGAACATGGGGATATTTATGGGGCTTCCCAGGTGGCTCAGTTGGTAAAGAATCTGCTTGCCGAGCAGGAGATGTCGGTTTGATCCCTGGGTTGGGAAGATTCCCTGGAGTAGGAAGTGGCAATCTAGTCCAGTATTAATGGTTGGAAAACCCCATGGACAGAGAAGCCTGGTGGGCAACAGTCCATGGGGTTGCCAACAGTCGGACATGACTTAGCGACTGAACAACAACATGAAGGTATGAAGTTTGTGAAGCTATAACAGAGGCAATGGTGATTCTGCAAGGGTAGGGGAAGAGGGCTAGCTAGGCCAGGGGGAGAGGTGGTAGCTGTCTACCAGCACTTGATATTTATCAACATACCCCATAAACATCAAATCCAAATAAAAATTTTGCACCCTCTAAGCCAACCGTTCACAGCAAGTCCTCTGGCCCCTACATGACAAGACCAGAATGCCAGCCTACCAGCCTACCCCGTGCCCTCCTTCATACAAAGGCTGGCATAATTAATGGGCTGTATTTTTCAGTGGTTAAGATCTTGAGCTCTGGACACCACCAGGCTTTGTTGCAACCCTAGTTTTTTCCAATATTAACTGAGTGACCATGTTTAGAGACTTAAGACGTCTAAGCTGCTTTTTCCTTATTCATGAAAAGTGGATTACAGAAGTAACTTCATAAAGTTATGCTGAGAATTACATGAGAAAATAAAGAAAGAATCTAGCACAGTGCCTGTAATCTCCATTAAACCAGAAGAAATTTTGTATTGGGTTCAAAATGTAATACTACACGAGAGACATTTGAGCCTGGAACACACCAATGAAGAATAGGAATGCGACTAACATTTCATGAAGATGACTGTTGCTCTGCTGGGAAGGAAGAAATAGATACCCCCAGCTGTAGCTCAGTCTATAAATTCAACCCTCCTTCCACTGCCCTACTCTGCTCTACAGATGCCTGTATAGACGAACAAATCATTTACTACCCAATCATGTATAAATGGGTATTTGCTATAAATGATGTGTTGTTGTTTAGTCACTCAGTCATTTTCAACTCTTGCAACCCCATGGACTGTGGTATGCCCGGCTCCTCTGTCCATGGTATTCTCCAGGCAAGAATACTGGAGTGGGTTGCCATTTCCTTCTCCAGGGGATCTTCTCCACCCAAGGATTGAACCTGTGTCTCTTGTGTCTCCTGCATTGGCAGGCAGACTTTTTTTTAACCACTGAGCCACCAGGGAAGCCCTATAAATGCTACTGTGCTGTTAAAAAGAAGTATGGATTTTTCTCAGATGACATTATTCTATTTCTGTCACTGTAGTTTTTCAGTTTGGGGTGTGTAATAAATGGATTTCTGAGCCTGTTTTAAGCGACATAATCAATCATTGTTCAAAGCCTCCATTGGCCAACAATTCTAAGTCGGCATTGTGACCTGGAGATCCTCACGGGCCTAAACTTTACATCACAATAGGCAAGGCTCGGCTAGGCAGCTTTGAAATCCCAGGGCTGTGGTCAAAGTAGGACCTCCCCTCCGGAAGCACAAAGTGTTCTGTTTGTGTAGCAAAGGGTGTGGCTTTAGAAGCTAGTAAAATAATCTGAACACAAAGGCCTCTAGCTCCCGCAGAGCACTCTGCAGTGAACTGACTCAGCGGAAAGTGGTGGGAAAGGAAGCTTGTTCTTAGATTTCAGAACCCTCTGGAGCCACACCCTCCCCTCCTCAGTTCTGTCCCAGTTCAACAGGAAGGGGGTTTCATCAGCTAATATGCACCACTGTGCACTCACACACAGAGCAGAAGAGAGGATACACCCACAGGGAAGTCTGCTGGAGTCCACTGCCTGCTCATTACAACCTCCCCACAGCCTTCAGCTTTCTCCTTGTTCCCTTCAAGCAAAACCTCATTGCTCTCACAGTCTGATAACAGGAGGCCCTCTAACCAGGCTGAAGCACCTTTAGCAGCTGCTCTGAAAGAGACTGCAAAATCAAACATCCCAGTTAACACTGGGGGGATTTCTGGATATTGCGATAGATGCTTCGATTATCAATGTGCAAGAGAGGTCTCGTTTCGAGAGCAAAATATTGATATGTTACACATAGGCTGCACACAAATTAACTGGAAACTTAAAATTCACCAGAAGTTTCCATCATATACTTTTTAAGGTTCTACACACACACACACACACACCACACTACAGTCATTAATGTCATCCTTCAGTACAGTTCAGTAGCTCAGTCATGTCTGACTCTTTGCGACCCCATGGACTGATTGCACGCCAGGCTTCCCTGTCCATCATCAACTCCTGGAGTTTACTCAAACTCATGTCCATTGAGTCAGTGATGCCATCCAACCATCTCATCCTCTGTCGTCCCCTTCACCTCCCGCCTTCAGTCTTTCCCAGCATCAGGGTCTTTTTAAATGAGTCAGTTCTTCATATCAAGTGGCCCAAGTATTGGAGTTTCAGCTTCAGCATCAGTCCTTCTAATGAACATTCAGGACTGATCTCCTTTAGGATAGACTGGTTGGATCTCCTTGCAAGCCAAGGGACTCTCAAGAGTCTTCTCCAACACCACAGTTCAAAGGCATCAATTCTTCGGCACTCAGCTTTCTTTATATTCTAACTCTTACATCCATACATGACTACTGGAAAAACCATACCTTTGACTAGACGGACCTTTGTTGGCAAAGTAATGTCTCTGCTTTTTAATATGCTGTCTATGTTGGTCACAGCTTTTCTTCCAAGGAGCAAGCGTCTTTTAATTTCATGGCTGCATTCACCATCTGCAGTCATTTTGGAGTCCCCCAAAATAAAGTCTGGGATTCCCTAGTGGGTCAGACGGTAAAGTGTCTGCCTGCAATGTGGGGGACCTGGGTTCGATCCCTGGGTCAGGAAAAGCCCCTGGAGAAGGAAATGGCAACCCACTCCAGTACTGTTGCCGGGACAATCCCATGGACAGAGGAGCCTGGAAGGCTACAGTCCATGGGGTCGCACAGAGTCAGATATGACTGAGCGACTTCACTTTAACTTTAACTTTAAAATAAAGTCTGTCACTGTTTCCACTCTTTCCCCATCTATTTGCCATGAAGTGATGGGACCAGATGCCATAATCTTAGTTTTCTGAATGTTGTGCTTTAAGCCAACTTTTTCACTCTCCTCTTTCACTTTTATCAAGAGGCTCTTTAGTTCTTCTTTGCTTTCTGCCATAAGGGTGGTGTCATCTGCATGTCTGAGGTTATTGATATTTCTCCTGGCAACCTTGATTCCAGCTTGTGCTTCATCCAGCCCAGCATTTCTCATGATGTACTCTGCATATAAGTTAAATAAGCAGGGTGACAATATACAGCCTTGACCTACTCCTTTCCCAATTTGGAACCAGTCTGTTGTTCCATGTCCAGTTCTAACTGTTGCTTCCTGAGCTGCATATAGATTTCTCAGGAGGCAGGTCAGGTGGTCTGGTATTCCCATCTCTTTAAGAATTTTCAAGTTTGTTGTGATCCACACAAAGGCTTTGGCACACTCAATAAAGCAGAAGTAGACTTCATATAAATAGGGTGCATTTTAGAAACTGTTATGTAATTTAAAATCCTCTGACCCATACATCTGGAATTAAAAAAATGGAAGCCTGAATTATGCAAAATCAGTCCTTATTGATTAGATTCCCCTCTTAATTACTAAACTCTTAATTTTACTCAGATTATTTTGCATAAAGACCACTTAGCCAACTTCAGCCAAAGAAGATGTAGAAACTTTTTCGGGAAAAAGACTACATATAGTTTTACATTCTATCAATAAAATTAATATTCCGTGGAACTTACATTCCAAGACTATAAATATTCAAGAAAAATCATTTAGTAGGATGAAGAAGAAACAATTAATTAACCCTTCCTTCAACTACAAGAAAGCCAACTACTTTAAAAACAAAGTAATTTTTTTAAGTTCATGAATTACATATACTACTACATTTACAAAAAGTTCAAAACTATGCATAAATAAGCCTTTCTTATGAGATTTTTTTTTGCCAAAAATCAGTTAATGTTATCGCCAGGACAACTCAGTATGTTGATAGTGTCCTATAAGTTAAAATTTAATACATTCCTGAATGTTTTTATTAAAGTTTTTTAAACAGTTAAAATATATGTAATTGGTAAAATATATGACTTTCTTTCACTTTATCAAGGTTACTAACCATAATCTGCTTTTTTAATGTTTTTCTCAAAGCTTTTCTTTCTGTAATGGATTACAGGACTCCTTTCATACTCTGGAAGCTGTGAAGTGGGAACAGTAAAGAATAAACAGCATTGTCTATAATTATGTGACACTAGAACTCCATGAAAGGTGAGGTTCCTTCAAAAAGAGGAAGTAAGGAATATTCTGGTTTAAAATGTTTTGGTTAACATTAGTCTTTGGAAGATATATATTCATTCCCTGAAAAAAGGATATTGAGTATCCACTATATATTAGACAGTGTTATAGTCTCTGGAACTACCCAGAGAGTAAGGTAGATAGCTGGGGTTCCTGCTCCCACTGATCCTATGTTCGCATAGAGGAAAGTGAAAGTGTTAGTCACTCAGTCATGTCCAACCCTTTTTGACCCCGTGGACTGTAGCCCGCCAGGCTCCTCTGTCCCTGGAATTCTCCAGGCAGGAATACTGGAGTGGTTAGCCATTCCCCTTCTCCAGGAGATCTTCCCAACCCAGGGATCGAACTCATGTCTCCCACATTGCAGGCAGATACTTTACCGTCTGAGCCACCAGAGAAGCCCCTATGGAGGAAGACAGGCATTTAAATGCATGAACAAACAAATGAACAAGAGAATATAACCTACTGCTAAGTGCAAGGAGGAAATGACCACGGAGTATTGTGTCATAAAACGATCACAAGTTGGGTTGCCAGGCTTAACAAATAAACACTCAGGAAACCGAGTTCAATTTTAATTTCAGATGGACAGTGAATAATTTTTTAGTGCAAACAGGTCCCATGCAATATTTGGGACATGTGTTTACAAAAAAATTATTTGCTGCTTATCTGAAATTTAAACTGAACTCAGCCTCCTATACTTTGTCTGCTGGCGTGACAGTAACCCTACCTGGGTGACTGCTTAAATAGGAGGGTTGGGAAAGGCCTCTGTGAGAAGGTGATATTGATGGCACGCCAGAAATAAGCACAAGTCCTAAAGCAGAAACAAGTGTGTGTGTGTAAATCACACTGTGGAAAGATTGTGACAGTCAGAAATGACCAAGAGAGCTCTTTCCTACCTAGTGCTGGAGATCCGGTAAACAAGAAACATACTTACAGAGGAGCAGGGACCTGGCCTGCAGAGAAGTAAGACTTGTTAACAGGCAGGGTTTGGAGTGTCCCGTGTCACATGTAAGAGGCGCTCATAGGAAAAGTTAGACGGAAGACGTCACACTTGCAGAGAAATGTGTCAACCTGAGGTCTGGAAAACTGAGCAAGGGAGAGTTCAGAATGGAAGGGCCCTTGGGAAGGTGTTAAGATTGTAACCGAGTTCCTTCTAGCATCAGGAAAACCCCACAGGGCGTAACTTGACTCCCTTCACAATGTAACTCCTTTTTCAAACTTATTTCTTTTAAAAAGTAGGGGAAAGGAACCAAGGGAGTATGCAGACCCAAACATAGAAATTTTGGGAAAAGATTATTACTATTAGGAGGAAACCTGGACTACCCAACCCACACTTCAGAGCGGCCAACAGTAAGGGGTGGGGATACCCTGAACAGATCAGGGAGCCTTTGGGATCAGCAGACAAAATGTGTGCTGCCTGAAACAGAGAAAATGGATCTATATACAACAAACATACACCCAAACACACACATATATATACACACTGTGTGTGTGTGTTGGAATATACACGCAGTTTTGCTCTCCATATACTTGTACAATGTGTTTTGAATGGTATTATATCACAGTGATGGAGAAGGCAATGGCACCCCACTCCAGTACTCTTGCCTGGAAGATCCCATGGACGGAGGAGCTTGGTAGGCACAGTCCATGGGGTCACGAAGAGTCGGACATGACTGAGCGACTTCACTTTCACTTTCATGGATTGGAGAAGGAAATGGCAACCCACTCCAGTGTTCTTGCCTGGAGAATCCCAGGGACGGGGGAGCCTGGTGGGCTGCCGTCTGTGGGGTCGCACAGAGTTGGACACAACTGAAGCGACTTAGCAGCAGCAGCATATCACAGTGAACCCTCTGCAAATTTCCAAGTTTCTCTCAATGACATATATTGGAGACCTTTCTACATCAGTATACACAGATTTACTTCAATCTTTTCAACTCCTGCATAGTACTCTAGCATATAGATACACTGACATTTAAACATCCTCTGATTCATGAGTATTTAAGTCATTATCAGTGTTTTGCCCTTAATGCCGCTAGGACCATGGTTCGCAAATTGTGTGGGTGCTGTAAACACACAGAAGTGTCACAAGTATTTTTCAATTTTGAGGTAAGCACAGAAAAACCTGTCACACACTACATAAACTACTACTACAATGCGACTATTAAATTTGGCTCTAAGTACTTAATAGAACCATTTTTTTTTTTTTTTTTTTTTTGGTCCTAGGGTTCACCATAAAAAAAATCACCAACGGTAAAAATGCCATGAACCAGAGCACCTGAGGATCTCTGTGCTGGAGCATCCTTACACACGCCTATAAGTGTACACCATCTCAGAGGTCCTAAGAAGTGGCTTGTTTCTTGTGTTATTTTAATTCAATAGAAACTTTTATTAAAAAGAAAGACTTTCAGCCTATACTCACATTTTTTTCCTTGAAAATCTATTTTACAAACTTATTTTCAACAAATCCTCAGCTAGCAGACTTTCATAATTCACTCTGGCAGTCATATTACTGTCATTGTGAGCTCGTATATTTCAAATAACTTTTATTTCCCCCAAACTTTATATTTTTAAAAACCTATAACAGTGATATGACTGCAGATAGTATAATTTAAAAATACACTTACTTTAGATATGTGTGAACAGAAAGAAATGCATAAGATGTTCTGCCTTGATTTGTGTATTGTAAAAGTTCAAATGAAAGATTAACAAGTCATAATTTTGTTGTGTAGTATTTATACCAACAGGGTTTAGTAATGATGAGCATAATTTCAGCAGATTTATGACATTGCTGGATTTCAAAATAAAAGTCTACTGTTGGTGCTTCATCTCACATGCCGAGAGACAGACAATCCAGACTTTCCACAGAAGCTGATGACATGCTGGGAAGTTACTGTGAGAGTTAAAAAAAAACAACCCTTTCAACTCTAAACCAGACTTTATATTTTTAAAGATACATTCTTGAATACTTAAAAAGCAATAGAATTCAATGATTTACCAAATAACTACAAAATACCATTAGCTGGTATATCTGAGGACAAAGGTCTCCCTAAGCCATGTCACAGAATGTTCCTACAGTGGTTTCCATGGCTTGTTAATTATACCCATTGCTCAAGAGTCACAGGCATTAAAGAGGCAAGGCTATCCTGCAATGTTTTATCTTCACTGTCATTACTGCTGCTGTTTCCTCAAGCACTTTCAGTAAATGCTTGTCAAGGACTAGTTTAGCTGGAATTTAATCATTATTTTTAAATCACTGGTTATTGTCAGCCTTAATGTTTCTATCACTGAACACAAAGTAATAATACTTATTACCTGACTCCTGAGACTGTATAATAAAGTTTGTATTATGATTTGCTGAATATTATGCATGATAAAACACTTGTGAAAACATTTTATCAGAGCATTCTTCTGACAAAGCAGTCCAGAAGGAAAATCTCAAAAGAACTATCTTCCTTTGATGGCTGTGAAACAGATTTTCAGAAAATTTTTTCTACTTATATGATGTTTATCTTTTTTACCAGAGTTATGAGTGAAACCAAAGGGAATGCAAAGAAAGCTCTAAAAGAATGACCATGGTGATTCTGCTGGATTTAGTGACTTTCTGGTTTTAAAATCACCCAAATCCCAAGTAAGTAATGAGAGTTACTTGTACCTATGCTAAATTCCAAGGTGATGACTATGGTAACTTCTCGATATATAGAGGTGAGTCATAAACTGAGGCTTAGGTGTTCCCAAGATGTAAATAGTCTTTGACGTGGCTACTCAAGACATTTTGAGTTTACATGAATTGCCTATGAACTCTGTGAACTCGTAATAAAGACAGTGTCACTGGACTGTGTTCAAGATATAACCATATGGGCCTCTCATGCAGACTCCACCCTGAGTTTCAACCAGTTTCAACAGGCTTGAATCCTTGTCAGGATGTGCTCCAGTACAAATACTCCACGTCAAATTCAGAAAGACCAATGCAGTTGTAAGTAAAACTAGGACTTAGTTTAAGGAATATCTTCATACTATAAAATATATAATGGGGGGAGGGTCAGGAAGATCCCCTTGGAGAAGCAAATGGCTATTCACTCTAGTATTCTTGCCTGAGAATGCCATGGACAGAGGCTACATTCCATGGGGTTGAAAGAGTCAGACACACCTGAGCAACTAACACTTTTTTTGCGGGGGAGGGCTTCCCTGGTGGCTCAGACAGTAAAGAATCTACCTGCAAAGTGGGAGACTTGTATTCAATCCCTGAGTCAGGAAGATGCCTGGAGAAGGGAATGGCTACCCACACCAGTACCCTTGGCTGGAGAATTCCATGGACAGAGGTGCTTGGTGGACTACAGTCCATTGGGGTCACAAAGAGTCGGATACAACTAAGTGACTTTCACTTCTAAGCTTAATATAGTATAATATTCAAAGGGTTGTCAATGTAACGTAGTGAAAAAACAGCTTTAATGAATTTTTGATTACATTACTATTGCCTGTTTTATAAAGTCAGAGAACATTTTCTCATTACAAGTTGATTCTATTTGAAAACTGAGCATCTCAGGTTTTTGAAGACAAGTGTTGGGAAGGCACAATGGCTTTCTAAGTTAGAATCTTGTCAAATCAAATCCCTTATGATTATACAGTGGAAATAACAAATAGATTCAAGGGATCAGATTTGATAGACAGAGTGCCTGAAGAACTATGGACAAAGGTTAGTGACTGTCTACAGGAGGCAGTGATCAAAACCATCCCCAAGAAAAAGAAATGCAAAAAGGTAAAATGGTTGTCTGTTGAGGCCTTATAAAGAACTGAGAAAAGAAGTCAAAGGCAAAGGAGAAAAGCAAAGATACATCCATCTGAAAGCAGAGTTCCAAAGAATAGCAAGGAGAGATAAGAAAGCCTTCCTCAGTGATCAATGCAAAGAAATAGAAGAAAACTAAAATGGGAAAGACTAGAGATCTCTTCAAGAAAATTAGAGATACCAGGGGAACATTTCATGCAATGATGAGCATAATAAAGGACAGAAATGGTATGGACTTAACAAATAGAAGATAATAAGAAGAGGTGGCAAGAATACCCAGAACTATACAAAAAAAGATCTTCATGACCCAGATAACCACGATGGTGTGATCACTCCCCTAGAGCCAGACATCCCTGAATGTGAAGTCAAGTGGGCCTTAGGAAGCATCACTATGAACAAAGCTAGCAGAGGTGATGGAACTCCAGCTGAGATGTTTCAAATCCTAAAAGATGATGCTGTGAAAGTGCTGCATTCAATATGCCAGCAAATTGGGGAAACTCAGCAGTGGCCACAGGAACTGGAAAAGTTCACTTTTCATTCCAATCCCCAAGAAGGGCAATGCCAAAGATTGTTCAAACTAGCACACAATGGTGCTCATTTCACATGTTAGCAAGGTAATGCTCAAAATCCTCCAAGCTAGGCTTCAACAGTACATGAATAGAGAACTTCCAGATGTTCAAGCTGGATTTAGAAAAGGCAGAGGAACCAGAGATCAAATTGCCAACATACGCTGCATCATAGAAAAAGCAAGAGAGTTCCAGAAAAACATATATTTCTGCTTCATTGACTACGCCAAAGCCTTTGACTGTGTGGATCACAACAAACTGTGGAAAATTCTTAAAGAGATGGGAATACTGGAACAGCTTACCTGCCTCTTGAGAAACCTGAATGCAGGTCAAGAAGGAACAGTTATAACCAGACATGAAACAACAGACTGATTCCAAATTGGGAAAGGAGTACGTCAAGGTTGTATATTGTCACCCTGCTTATTTAACTTATATGCAGAGTATATCATGTGAAATGCTGGGCTGGATGAAGCACAAGCTGGAATCAAGGTTGCCAGGAGAAATATTAATAACCTCAGATATGCAGATGACACCACACTTATGGCAGAAAGCAAAGAGGAACTAAAGAGCCTCTTGATGAATGTGAAAGAGGAGAGTGGGAAAAGCTGGCTTAAAACTCACTATTAAAAAAACTAAGATCATGGTATTCAGTCCCATCACTTTCTGGCAAATTGATGGAAAAACAATGGAAACAGTGACAGACTTTATTTTCTTGGGCTCCAAAATCATTGCAGATGGCGACTGCAGCCATGTAATTAAAAAATGCTTGCTCCTTGGAAGAAAAGCTATGACCAACGTAGACAACATATTATAAAGCAGAGACATTACTTTGCTGACAATGGCCCATCTAGTCAAGGCTATGGTTTTTCCATGTATGGATGTGAGAATTGGACCATAAATAAGCTTGAATGCCAAAGAATTGATGCTTTTGAATTGTGGTGTTGGAGAAGACTCTTGAGAGCCCTTTGGACAAAAAGGAGATCAAACAGTCAATCCTAAAGGAAATTAGTCCTGAATATTATTCATTTGAAGGACTGATGCTGAAGCTCCAATACTTCGGCCCCCTGATGCAAAGAGTCAACTCATTGGAAAAGACCCTGATGCTGGGAAAGATTGAAGGCAGGAGGAGAAGGGGACGAAAGAGGATGAAATGGTTGGATGGCATTACCAACTCAATGGACATGATTTGCGCAAGCTCTGGGATATGATAAAGGACAGGGAAGCCTGGCGTGCTGTAGTCCATAGGGTCACAAAAATTGGACACAACTGAGTGAATGAACAAGCCAGAGACTGGACTCAGTTATTGGAATATAGGTTATATTTCTAAGATGACTTGGGGCAGAAAGCATGTTGATAATCATTCATCTGGACAGTCTACTTGCACCACATAAAACTGGACCAGCTTCTCCAGCGGCCTCAGCTTCCTTCTGTGGAAGCCATGGAGAGATAACTTTTAATTGGAGAATGTAAAACCAACCCACAGTTCTAGTTTCTTGAGAGGGTTAATTAATATGTATGCTTTAAAGACTTTTTTTTTTTAATTTTTATTTTTATTTTCTGTGCTGGATCTGCATTGCCGCACAGGCTTCTTCCTAGCTGTGGAGAGCAGGGGCTGCTGTCTAGTTGTGATGTGTTGGTTTCTCACTGCGGTGGCTTCTCTTGTTGTGGAACATGGGCTCTCGGACTTGTGGACCTCAGCAGTTGCAGTTCACAGGCTCAGTAGTTGGCAGCTCTCGGGCTCTAGGGCATAAGCTCGGTAGTTGTGGCACACAGGCTTAGTTGCTCCAAGGCATGTGGGATCCTCCCGGATCAGGGATTGAACCCAACTTTCCTGCACTGGCAGGCAGATTCTTTACCACTGAGCCACAAGGGTAGCCCTTAAAGACACTTAAGAAAAAAATTAAATTAACTGATTTATTTTATTTGGAGGCTAACTACTTTACAATACCGTGGTGGTTTTTGCCATACATGGACACAAATCAGCCATGGGTGTACATGTGTCCCCCAATCCTGAACCCCCACCACCACCTCCCAAGATACTTTTTGTAATGAAGGATCTTTTCACTGAAATAATAAAGATTAAAGTGATTTTTCTGTAAATCCATTAACTATATATAATGATACAATTGATAGGCACAAAAATTCTAGATTATGGGCCTTATTTGATAACATAAGAAATTCAGTAATAATTACTTTAAAATCACTGAAGAATATATAATAGTTGGGAAAATTATGATACTAATCAGTGTTGAAGGAATGAAGGAAATAGAAAATTCTCATTTCTCAACCAATTTAGTAATAACTAATTAGGCAAGAAATAGGAATGGATGCTAGAACTAGCTGATGAGTTTGGCCTGAGGAACAGGATTTTACAGTCTCAAAAATTTCTCTTTGAAAAATAATTACTAATTCCAAAATGTCAAAAAATTCATACTTTTACAGTAGAGAAGTCTCAGAGATACCATCTTATTCAAGTGATCAAAGTTAACATCACCAGTCAAGAGAACAGATGCTGTAATGAAATTTTTGCATCTTGTTTTATGTCCCTACATATGTCTTGAATAGTATTTGTATCCTACTGTTGTGAAAATTGTATAAATCTTAGTTATGTTGAATTGGTTCATGGCTTTTGGGCTCTACTATCTCCTTCTACATTTCTGTATATTCATTCTATTAATTTTTGAAGTCTGGTATTAAATCAACTACAATTCTTAATTTAGCTAATTTAAAAATAATATTTAGCAGTACTCTATGTAACTTTGTTCTGTATTTTCCAAGGCTCCTTTAAATGTGTTATCATGCTTTCATAATTCAAAAAATAAAAAAGAGGAAAAAAGTTAACATCATCAGTAATGAAAAAAATCAATACCATGTACCACACGATTAGAGCCAAGGAAAATAGCACACCAACATTTCTGTGAAATTTTGTCCAAAAAAAATGCATGATCTGGAGATAATTATGACGGAACAGTAGATAAACACAAGTTGAGGATAACGTCTTCATAACAACTGACCTTAAAATCTTCAAAAATGACATATTTGAGAAAGTTAAGGAAAAAAGGAGGAACTCTTCTAGAATAACTGAGACAACAAGGTACCACAATTGATCCTAGATTAGGTCCCCTGACATGAAGAGTATTGAGACACCCGGCCAACCTTGGACAAAGTCTCTGGGGAAAGAGTACACAGAAATTTTTGTACTATTCTGGCAAATTTTCTCTCAGCTTGAAATTGCTCCAACATTAAAAGTGAAAAATTAAAATGTTGTAAAAGTCCTATTCTTTGACTAGGACTCCAGTGATTGAATATCCCAACAGTCAAGTTCATATAAGAAATAATCTGACACATCTGCATAACCAAGTTTAAACACAGAACACAAGGTAAGCGGTGACTCCCCACAGGCCTCACCTGTGAATCACCAGTGTGTGTTGTTATTGTTAGTACTTAACATTCATCCGGCACCCACATTATTGTACATAATATAGCATAAGTAATAGTCTGCTAAGGAGTTGTTGTAAAAAATAAAAATTTACATATACATACATATCCAAATACATTGTTATGAAGGGATGGGAAGTCATGGCTCAGACCTCACAAAGACAAGACTAGATTCAGGCTATTCCTCTCCTTTTCATTTCAGGTTAAAGGAGGTACAGGCCCAGGTGTTCACACATTACCAAATTACTGCTCTGTAGTTTGAAAGGAATGATGATGGCATCCTGTTTGTGGTCATGGCCAGTTGAGTAGGACACTACACCTGTGCAACCCCAGGCCATTCACATTTCAGCAAGGCTGTGTAATTAAAGTGGTAACCCATACCAACCAGAAATATTGGTGACTTTCAGGATGCACCAGAAGCCCTCTGTCCACCTAACTTTCAGTTACAAATGGGGTCAGAGGAACCCAATCAAAGCAGAACCTGGAGAAACTTGGGGGGCTGCCACTTCTCCCTTTAAATCAGAGCTCCCTGAACATTCTGCTCAGTAGCCAGGAGGTAAAAGTTTAGTGCTGAATCTTGAAAAATCTCTTTAACTCTCTGTTTATGACAAAATCTACCCTTCCCTCTTCCAAAATTGTGTTTAAAAGAAACATTTATTATTATATAGAACACAGATTGCCATGTATAGAATTGGTGCAGATATAAATTGAAAAGAATCATAGCTCATTTAAACCACTGAATCTCTGAAAATTACATCAACTGACAGAAAGTCAGGGATTGCAGAGATCTATGCAAACCCAATTATAAGTGGGACACTTTGGAGAAAATTTTATTGATAAACTAGTAGTAATAATAATAATAACTGAATGCTTACTAAGGGCAGGGCAAGATTCTAAATACCAACACAGAATGATTCTTAAATCCTCATAACCCTACAAGGGCATATTATTGTTATTCCACTTTACAGTTGAAAATATTGTGACCCAGAAATGGTAACTAACTTATCCTAAGTTGCACAGCTGATAAGTAGGCAAACAAGAATTTGAAGGCAGGCAGTTTGGGTCCAGAACCTAAGTTCTTAATGATAATATCATACCACTCTAACTGTTAGAGAGCTTTACAAGTTATCACCACCACTAGTCTAGTCCAACTTTTTCCATTCTATCTATTGGGTCAGAAATTACAACATTTTAAATCCAGGAAATTCAGAATAGTCACTCTAGGATATAAGCCAACTCAGCTACTGCTCAAAAAGTGTTAGCTAAATGAAAATGACACCAAGAATCAAAATATATTTGAGATGAAACTGAAATTTTAATTTAATAACTGTAAATGTCAGGTAATTAGGACATGGATTAATGAGTAGAACATCAACATCAATTTTATTACTTTTTTAAGTGACAAAAGCTGTTTCCCACACCCTCTAATCCAAACCCAGGCTTGTAGGCATACATGTATGTAGTAAGTGATTTAAACATTCAGTGTATCTAAAAACATCCCAAATTAAAGATAGAATCCGTAACCCAGGAAACAAATTTTTCTGATTCTTTTTTTAAAATGTTGATTAGATAATAAGGAATTATAAAGCACAGAAGTTATCTTAATGTTCTTTTTAAACTTCTCATACCTGTGTGTATGTGTTGTATGTGTATGTGAAATAATGTTAAATGTGTTCTGTATAAGTAAACAGGATTCATATTCTAAAACATTCTAAACACTTGTACAGGCCAGTGGTAAACATCTCTGAAAAAAATATCTTTGACCATCTCTGAAAAAAAAGTTCAGCTCAAGCAACTTTGACATCAAAGAGTATGAATAATAATAAAAGTTTTAACTTTTAATCATTTATAATTAAATTAAGTTTTATATGTAGCAGTAACAGGATATAAATACTGGTGTGCATATATAGCAAATATAGTCTGGTTAGAATAAATCTCTATAACATAAAATGATGGATCTACTTTTGGAAATTCAAGAGGTCTAGATTCAACATGTAGCTCCATGTGACCTTGAGCAAGTTCCTCAACCATTTCATGCTGACTGGCTCCTCTATAAACTGTGCAATGAAACTATTTATTTAAAGGATTGCATAGCTAATTTTAAGTTCCAAATCTGGGCCTAAAAGAAATAAGATCTTGAGAACAAGAACCTAACATTAATATGTTAGAGGGCCTTCAGGGACTAAGAATCTACCTGCCAATGCAGGAGACCCAAGAGACGTGGGTTTGATTCTTGGGTTGGGAAGATCCCCCGGAGCAGGAATGGCAACCCACTCCAGTATGCTTGCCTGGAGAAGTCCAAGGACAGTGGAGCCTGGTGGCCATAGTCAATGGGGTCACAAAGAGTCAGACACAACTGAGCATGCACATGGAGGCACACAGGGACTAAGAAAGTGAGATTGAAGCAATACTTGAAGCCAGTAACTAGACAGAATTCAGATCAGAATGGTAACAGTGGAAATGGAGAAAAAGCCACCTTAGAAGACATTTTATGAGGAGAGATGACAAAAGAAATAACTTATTTAAGATCATCTTAAAATAGCAATCAGATTTATGTCAATTGTTAAAACTGTAGTATTTTTCTATAGCTTCTATAATAAAATTAGTATTTTTTACTTCTCTTCAGACCAAACTTCCATCCAAGAGAAACTAGAAAAGCTAGACAATTTTTGTTTTTAAATCTATTTGAAAGGATCAGAGAGTTACAAAGACACTGAGGATTTGGGGGAGGGACCCAAAAGGAAAAGGAAACCCAGAGAGATAATCTAAATTCTGTTAACTGCCAGTAACAGAAGTAAATTTTCTTGGAGCTGCAAAAACACTGAAACTGTATTTATAATGTATGGTAGTCAGTCAGAATAAAACCAGAAATATGTAAGATATTAAATTAAATACAAAATGTGATTAAAAAAACAGAAGACAAACAGCCTCCCAGATAACCAAATGTTGGTGTTATTAATACCTGACAGGCACTTCAAGCCATATATTCAAGAAGCTCTACAATTCCCAAGCAAAAGAGATATAAGAAAACCCTCCCTGGGCACACTGTCAAACTGCAAAAATTAAACAAACAAACAAAAAAAATCTTGCATGCAGAGAATAAGACATACACTTTCAATAAAAAGCAAAAATTATACTAAGAGCTAACCTCCCAACAAGAACAATGTAAGCAAGAAGACAAAAGAATGACTTGATTTAAAGTAACAAAAAAACCCCAAACAAACTCAAACCCAAAACTGCCAACCTAAAATTCTATCACACAATCAAAATGTCCTTTAACAAAAGAAAAATAAGTATCTTCAGAAACCAAAAATGGATGGATTTGCTAACAGCAGATCATACTCGAGAAAATATTAAAGGAAGTTCTTCAGGCAGAAGGAAATGATCCCAAATTATATCTCAAGAGATTTAATAGAAAATGGAGAGCAAAAAAGAAAAAATATGCAACAAATAGGTACTTGGAGGTTCTTAAAGATGCAGAACTAAAATACACAACAATAACACACATACCACAAGGGGAGTAAATATAGTTAAGAGTGTTCTATCTTTTAAACAAGAAGGAACTACTATATGGCACATGGAACTCTGCTCAATGTTACCTGGCAGCCTGGAGGGCAGGGGAGTTTGGGGGAGAATGGATACATGTACGTGTATGGCTGAGTCCCCTTCACTGTTTACCTGAAACTAACAAAACATTGTTAATCGGCTATACTCCAATTTAATAAGTTAAGGATTTTTTTTTTTAATTTAAGAAATGTTTTGTTTGTATTATCCAAAAAGTGGAATTGGCAGAAGTACTAATTTATTTTCAGTTCAGTTCAGTCGCTCAGTCGTGTCCCACTCTTTGCAACCCCATGAACTGCAGCACGCCGGGCCTCCCTGTCCATCACCAACTCCCGGAGTTCACCCAAACCCATGTCCATCGAGTCGGTGATGCTATCCAGCCATCTCATCCTCTGTCGCCCCCTTCTCCTCCTGCCACCAATCCTTCCCAGCACCAGAGTCTTTTCCAATGAGTCAACTCTTCACATGAGGTGGCCAAAGTACTGGAGTTTCAGATTTAGCATCAGTCCTTCCAATGAACACCCAGGACTGATCTCCTTTAGAATGGACTGGTTGGATCTCCTTGCAGTCCAAGGGACTCTCAAGAGTCTTCTCCAACACCACAGTTCAAAAGCATCAATTCTTCAGCGCTCAGCTTTCTTCACAGTCCAACTCTCACATCCATACATGACCACAGGAAAAACAGCCTTGACTAGATGGACCTTTGTTGGCAAAGTAATGTCTCTGCTTTTCAATATGCTATCTAGGTTGGTCATAACTTATTTTAGGCTTCAGTAAATCAAGGATGCATGTGGTAATTATAGTAATTACAAAAAGAATAGTAGAAGAATTTGTAACAAACTTCATAGAGGGGAAAAGTAATAAAAATGCTTGAAAAGAAGGGGGGAAAGGATATTAAAAGGAAACAGAAATAGTCAAACAGATGCAAAAATATAGTAGATTTAAAGGCAGCTGCTGCTGCTGCTGCTAAGTAGCTTCAGTCATGTCCGATTCTGTGCGACCCCATAGACAGCAGCCCACCAGGCTCCCCCATCCCTGGGATTCTCCAGGCAAGAACACTAGAGTGGGTTGCCATTTCCTTCTCCAATGCATGAAAGTGAAAAGTGAAAGTGAAGTTGCTCAGTCGTGTCTGACTCTTAGCGACCCCATGGACTATAGCCCATCAGGCTCCTCCACCCATGGGATTTTCCAGGCAAGAGTACTGCAGTAATTTGTAATTATGTACATAAAGAGTAAATAAAAGCAAACTAAGTACTCTCATTCAAGACATCACTTGGGCTCCCCTGGTGGCTCAAACAGTTACAGAATTCGCATGTGATGTAGGAGACCTGGGTTTGATCCCTGGGTCAGGAAGATCCCCTAGAGAAGAGAATGGCAGTCCACTCCAGTATTTCTGCCTGGAGAATCCCATAGACAGAGCAGCCTGGCAAGTTATAGTCCATAGGGTCACAAAGAGTCAGACACGACTGAGCAACTGAGCATTGTGGATAAATGTCTTCTCCTGATCTTTCAGCTTCACATCCTGCCATTCTTTCCTTTCTCACTAGTTATCACCATACTAGTTTACACTCAGTTCTCAAATACACTAAGTGATTTTTCATGTCATGTCCTTTGCATGTTACTGTTCCCTCTGCCTGCAATGCTTTTCCCTCTAGTCTTCCCATAGCTCTTTAGATAGATCTGAAAAATCTTCAAGTACTTTATAAAAAGGAAGTCAGTCACATGGTTTTCTACTCCTCAGCTTTTCGTTTCCTTCATAGCACTTTTCACATTTTATATTTATATTGCTAACTAATTTCTGATGACGCTTCATTCATTTGTAAATGATGTACATATGTGAGTGTTTAGCATGTGCATGTGCCCTGGGGTGTTTCAAGGGCTAAGGATATAACAATGGAGAAATTCCCTGTCCTAGGGGACCTACTTTCTAGTACAGGATATCACCGTGTTAAGGTGAGAAGGCTGTGCAGCTCAGAGAAATGAAGTAACTTGCATTCAGACACACAGCAGATATATAATGTCAAGACCATGGTTTAAACTCCCCCTGTAAAATTTAAAACAAGCACCCATTTTTAGCGTGAGAAGTTGTTGACAGATTGACCAAGAAGGACCCTCTTTGTCTACCAAACGGAAAGAATGAAAGTGCTTTATTTATTTGAATAATCACATGTGTAAAGGATTTAGTATAATCCATTTGGCATTGCCCATTTTCTTCAGGTGTTGCTCCTGTTATACGCCTTTGATATTTCCTTATCATACCTGTTAGTCCCAAAATAACTGGCTATGATCATGATAACTCAAGATTCCCAAAAGGATTACAGAAAAGCAACACTATAGACACTGCTTAGTACTTCTCTAAATCTCTAAGTGGTCTCTATCTTTTGTGAGATGAGCAGAACTCCCTAAGAACTTCTAAAACATTTTATGCCACTTAGCATAAAGTATATGCAAGTTCACAAGAAAGAAAAGTACTCATTCCTTTTCCCTGAGCTCTCTAATTTTCCCTAAGCCATCTGATGTAAAACATTCCTGGGTCAGACAGTTTCTCAGTTTAGTTAGTGAGACATCAATGTCAAACCATGAAAAAAATTTTACCATATAGAGGAAAAGGGATCAAAGGTAACCAGGTAAATCTCTACTAGGCCAGTTCTATTTATGATTCTTTTATTCCCACCATTGTAAGAACTATCCCTCTGTCATGTCCAATAAAGCAATGGTTTCCAAATCTGGCTGATTTAAGTGTGTTAAAAACCTAGGAAGAGACAGAATATAAATTATTGGCTTCATCCCCAAGAGATATGATTCACAATGTCTGAGGTAGACTCTAGGGATATTAATATGATCCTTAAGCCAATCTGAAATCCAGTGTGGAAAAACGTTATTCTAGGGAATTCCATTTTGTCTTTGATCCACTTCAGGGCATCTATAGATAGATGACAGATTACAGATAGTGATGGAGAAGGGAATGGCAAACAACTTCAGTATTCTTGCCTTGAGAACCCCATTAACATATGAAAAGGCAAAAAGATAGGACACTGAAGGATGAACACCCCAGGTCGGTAGGTGCCCCTATGCTACTGGAGATCAATGGAGAAATAACTCCAGAAAGAATGAAGAGACAGAGCCAAAGCAAACACAACACCCAGCTGTGGATATGACTGGTGATGGAAGCAAGGTCCAATGCTGTGAAGAGCAATATTGCATAGAAACCTGGAACGTTAGGTCCATGAACCAAAGCAAATTGGAAGTGGCCAAACAGGAGATGGCAAGAGTGAACGTCAACATTTTAGGAATCAGACAACTAAAATGGACTGGAATGGGTGAATTTAACTCAGACGACCATTATATCTACTACTGTGGGCAAGAATCCCTTAGAAGAAATGGAGTGGCCATCATAGTCAACAAGAGAGTCCGAAAAGCAGGACTTGGATGCAATCTCAAAAACAACAGAATGATCTCTGTTCATTTCCAAGGCAAACCATTCAATATCACCCTAATCCAAGTCTATGTCCCGATCAGTAATGTTGAAGAAGCTGAAGTTGAATGGTTCTGTGAAGACCTACAAGACCTTTTAGAACTAACACACAAAAAAGATGTCCTTTTCATTATAGGGGACTGGAATGCAAAAGTAGGAAGTCAAGAAACACCTGGAGCTACAGGTAAACTTGGCCTTGGAGTACAGAATGAAGCAAGGAAAAGACTAACAGACTTTGCCAAGAAAATGCACTGGTCATAGCAAACATCCTCTTCCACAACACAAGAGAAGTCTCTACACATGGACATCAAAAGATGGTCAATACCAAAATTAGACTGATTATATTCTCTGCAGCCAAAGATGAAGGAGCTCTATACAGTCAGCAAAAACAAGACTGGGAGCTGACTGTGGTTCAGATCATGAACTCCTTATTGCCAAATTCAGACTTAAATTGAAGAAAGTAGGGAAAACCACTAGACCTTTCAGGTATGACCTAAATCAAATTCCTTATGATTATACAGTGGAAGTGAGAAACAGATTTAAGGGACTAGATCTGATAGACAGAGTGCCTGATGAACTATGGATGGAGGTTCATGACACTGTACAGGAGTCAGGGATCAAGACCATCCCCAAGAAAAAGAAATGCAAAAAGCAAAATGGCTGTCTGAGGAGGCCTTACAAAGACCTGTCAAAAGAAGAGAAGTGAAAGGCAAAGGAGAAAAGGAAGGATACAACCATCTGAATGCAGAGTTCCAAAGAATAGCAAGGAGAGATAAGAAAGCCTTCTTTACTGATCAGTGCAAAGAAACAGAGGAAAACAATAGAATGGGAAAGACTAGAGATCTCTTCAAGAAAATTAGAGATACCAAGGGAACATTTCATGAAAAGATCAGCTCAATAAAGGACAGAAATGGTATGGATCTAACAGAAGCAGAAGATATTAAGACGAGATGGCAAGAATACACAGAACTATACAAAAAAGATCTTCACGACCGAGATAATCATGATGGTGTGATCCTCACCTAGAGCCAGACATCCTGGAATGTGAAGTCAAGTGGGCCTTAGAAAGCATCACTATGAGCAAAGCTAGTGGACATGATGGAATTCCAGTTGAGCTATTTCAAATCCTAAAAGATGATGCTGTAAAAGTGCTGCACTCAATATGCCAGCAAATTTGGAAAACTCAGCAGTGGCCACAGGACTGGAAAAGGTCAGTTTTCATTCCAATCCCAAAGAAAGGCAATGCCAAAGAATGCTCAAAGTACCACACAATTGCACTCATCTCACATGCTAGTATAGTAATGCTCAAAATTCTCCAAGCCAGGCTTCAGCAATACATGAACCGTGAACTTCCAGATGTTCAAGGTGGTTTTAGAAGAGGCAGAGGAACCAGAGATCAAATTGCTTCCAGAAAAACATCTGTTTCTGCTTTATTGACTATGCCAAAGCCTTTGACTGTGTCCAGTTCAGTTAGTTGCTCAGTCATGTCCGACTCTTTGTAACCCCATGAACTTCAGCATGCCAGGCCTCCCTGTCCATCACCAACTCCCGGAGTTCACTCAAACTCACGTCCATCGAGTCAGTGATGCCAGCCAGCCATCTCATCCTCTGTCATCCTCTTCTCCTCCTGCCCCCAATCCCTCCCAGCATCAGAGTCTTTTCCAATGAGTCAACTCTTAGTTTCATGTTTAGCATCAGTCCTTCCAAAGAACACCCAGGACTGATCTCCTTTAGAATGGACTGGTTGGATGTCCTTGCAGTCCAAGGGACTCTCAAGAGTCTTCTCCAACACCACAGTTCAAAAGCATCAATACTTGGGCACTCAGCTTCCTTCACAGTCCACCTCTCACATCCATACATGACTACTGGAAAAACCATAGCCTTGACTAGATGGACATTTGTTGGCAAAGTAATGTCTTTGCTTTTGAATATGCTATCTAGGTTGGTCATAACTTTCCTTCCAAGGAGTAAGTGTCTTTTAATTTCATGGCTGCAATCACCATCTGCAGTGATTTTGGAGCCCAAAAAAATAAAGTCTGACACTGTTACCCCATCTATTTGCCATGAAGTGATGGGACCGGATGCCATGATCTTAGTTTTCTGAATGTTTCGTCTGAAACGTTTCTGAAAGTTTCATGTAGTCAAGGCTATGGTTTTCCCAGTTGTCATGTATGGATGTGAGAGTTGGACTATAAAGAAAGCTGAGTGCAAAAGAATTGATGCTTTTGAACTGTGGTGGTGGAGAAGACTCTGTGTGGTGGATTGCAAGGAGATCCAACCAGTCCAGCCTAAAGGAAATCAGTCCTGAATATTCACTGGAAGGACTAGTGATCAAGCTTAAACTCCAATACTTGGCCATCTGATGTGAAGAGCTGACTCATTTGAAAACACCCTGATGCTGGGAAATACTGAGGGCGGGAGGAGAAGGGGACAACAAAAAATGAGATGCTTGGATGGCATCACCAATTCAGTGGACATGAGCTTGAGTAAACTCCAGGAGTTGGTGATGGATAGGGAGGCCTGGCATGCAGTCAGTCCACGGGGTCGCAAAGAGTTGGACACAACTGAGCGACTACACTGAAGTGAACTAATGGATTAAGGGAAACAAGCAGTTCTCAATATTTAAATATACACTGGTTCACTGGAAGCCCACAGTTTCTAATCACTTGCTATTCAGTTATTCAGTTTCTACATTAAAAAGAAAAAAAAATAATGACTATTCATATTCTTGCTGACATTACATAGAGCTGCAATAGGAAGGTAAGAGTTCTTTTACAACCGGAGACCGTTTTATATCAGATGTTTCCCAATGCAAACTACAAGATCTTCAATTTTCACCATACAATTCTGTAAAGTATGGGTCTCAAACTAAAACTGAACAACAAAAATTGCCTAGAAAATCATTTTTCTTGAATGAGGAAAATATTCATGTTGTTTAATATAGATAAGAGAGGCTTCTAAACTATGGTATGTAACTTATTTTTAATCCCAAGTGTTTTTTTTTTTTTTTGGCTGTGCCAGGTGGCTTGTGAGATCTTAGTTCCCTAATCAGGGATTGAACCCTTGCTCTTGGCAATTAAAGTATGGAGTTCTAACCATTGGATTGCCAGGGGATTCCCAGATATATTAAATATATGGGAATAGTCGTATATATGAAGTAAGCCAGAGTCAACATCTCTAAAAGCAAATAAAAGATTTTGTGAAACAAATGTACCTACACATGTACCAGTTGGTGGTAGTCAAACATGAAAAAGAATTTTTTTACTATAGCTCCCTCGTAACCTAAGGACAAAGAAACTACAACTATTGCTAAACCACTTACAGTATTGTATTCTTTGTGTTAGTATTGTTATTATTTTGAAAATGTAGTAGATTAAAGTGGAATAAAGGAAGGAAATAAGCATGTATCACTGGTAACTAGGATTTGGGACATAAGTGAAAAGAGATAATTAGTAGTATGACTGAGATTAGGTAAAGATGCTACCATTTTGAATTTTAAGCTTGGAACAGAAATTATCAGTGTGAATTAATGATATATCTTTTTGGAAAAAAAAAAAAAAGTCCTATTCCATTCACTGAAAAGGCCTAGAAATGATGCAAACCCAGTGGTTTATACAGAGGACTCTCTATACTTTTTCCCACTAAAAGAAACAAGGAATTCTAGAGAAACAGTAAGGCAGAAATTTCTTGTAAAACCAAAAAGTAAAGAAATTATTAAAGATTACTAAGGTTAAGTCAAAGGACTCAGTTCTCCAAAGACAGGACAGTTTAAGCATAAACAGGGATAATAACTACAGAGGGCTGAAATACATCAAGTTTAAATGGGTAAAGTTATAATTATATTCAAGGGCCTCTCAAGTGGTGTGGTGGTAAAGAATCTACCTGCCAATTCAGGAGCTGTGGGTTCAATTCCTGGGTCAAGATCCCTTGAAGAAGAAAATGGCAACCCACTCCAGGGTTCTTGCCAGAGAAATCCCACTGACAGAGGAGCCTGGTGAGCTACAGTCAGTCAGTCCATGGGGTTGCACAGAATTGGACAGGACTGAGCACTAACGCACACACCTTGCCTTTTCTTTAAGAACTAAACTTCAGGATAAGCAAATCATTGCTGGGAGAAAGTTTCTTATCAGCCAGTCCTGCCCAATGTAATAGCCACATTCATCTGTGGGCTATTAAAATTTAATAAAATTTAAAATTATAGGACTTTCCTGGCAGTCCCGTGGTTAAAACTTTGTCTTCCAATGCAGGGGGTGCAGATTTGATCCCTGGTCAGGGAGCTAAGATTCCCCCACCCTTGCAGTCAAGAAACCAAAACATAAAACATAAACAATACTGTAACAAATTCAATAAAGACTAAAAATGGTCCACATCAAAAAAAAAAAAAAAATCAAAAAAAAAAAAAAAAAAAAAGAAAAAAAAAAACCAAAAAAAAAAAATTATGTTCCTCAATCACACCAGCCACACTTCAAGCATTCAATAACCACATGAGGCTAGAGGCTACCACACTGGATAATGCAGATACAAATTATTTCTGTCATCAGAAAGTGTTATTAGATGTAGTTGTTTAAGACAATTTCCATCAATTACCACTACCAGCACAAAAGGGACAGACATGCTACTTATGGGTGAAAGTATAAAATATTACCTTTAAAGTAGTCTTGGGGAAACAAAGAGAAGTGAGAGTCCATACAAAGCACATGTTAAACACCAAAAGGGAGATGCATTCGGCAAGATCTCCAGTGTGGGCAACTATACAAAAGTAAAATCGCAATGGGGGGGGAGAGGGAGGGGAGGGCAGGGACAGAAAGAATAAGGAGACAGGGAGAGGGAGGAAGAGAGGAAGAATGGGGTGTGGGGGACAGGAAAAAAGAGAAGGGATGTATACAGACATGTCAGCCAATAATACATGTACAATTACTGACTGAATCTTGATTGTAAAAAACTTTTAAAAATTTTAATCAGGGAAATGTAAACACTGAATAGATATCTGATTACTCTGAAGCAGTATTATTAGTTTTTTTTTTTTTTAACATGCGATGATATTGAGATTGTGTTTTTTTGTTTTTTTTTTAAAGGGTGCTTATCTTTTAGAGACACATACCAAAATATTTATAAATAAAATATCTAGGACTCACTTCAAAATAATACAGAGGTAGGGGGAGAAGAAAGGGGACAGAGAAGGATGGGAATATAGACAAAATGAGACTGACTAAAAGTTGATCATTGCTGAAAGTAATCCTTGAGAGATACCTGTGTGTTCATTATGGTATTCTACTTTTGCATAAGCTTGAAATTTGTCATCATAAAAAGTTAAAAGATTTATTTTAAAACTAGATTATTAAAATGAATCAACTTCAGCATCTCTCCTCAACCACCATGTTTTAGAAGGCTGCACTTCTTAAGATATTTAGCACAGTTGACAAGCAAAGCTCCCTTCTTTTGTTTACATGCATGCGGATATATGAAAAGGTGTGGGATGTGATACTTAGGAGACAGTGTTTTTGTTGGCATCGATTAAAGTTCATTAAACAAGGTTTTACTGAATGTCTACTACAACCCAGACATTGCACTTCTGAAAAAGCACTTTTTAAAAAGGTCTGGATTTTATAGTATTGGAATTGTTTGAATTTATCAACTATATCGGAGAAGGCAATGGTACCCCATTTCAGTACCCTTGCCTGGGAAATCCCATGGACGGAGGAGCCTGGTAGGCTACAGTCCATGGGGTCGCTAAGAGTCGGACACAACTGAGTGACTTCACTGTCACGCACTGGAGAAGGAAATGGCAACCCACCCCAGTATTCTTGCCTGGAGAATCCCAGGGACACTGTCTCTCAACATATACAGATTCGTACTGGTTAATAACATTTATCGAGTTCTTATCAAATGCTTGGTGGTAATGTGCTAAATAATTTATATTATTTCATTCAATCTTCTCAAAATTCTATGCAATAGTCTTTACCAGGAAGAAATTCACACCATGAGAAGTTTCAGAGAACTTGCCAGAAGGTCACCTGGGTAACAATGGGAGAGCCAGGACTCGAACACCAATCTAACCTCAAATCTCGTATGCTGTTTTTAGACAGTACACCTAACATCCTCCTAAACTAGTCTCCTAGATAGGTATTCTTACATTTCTATCTTACATTCACAGAATCTGACACATGCTTCAACTGTAGTGTGTTGCAATTATTATCTCTGGTTGTCACCTATTTTAATATGAACTTTATGATTAGTTTAACATGGTACATTGGTTCATGTTAAGCTTTAAACATCCCTGTCTTCCATGTAATTTGTAACTGAATCTGGTCTCTAAATCACAATGCTCTCACTCTATTCAAGCTGATTCTTTGAAACTGTCATATTTAATATTCTGAAGTCCTACTGTGGTAAAATACACATAAAATTTTCCAGTTATTTTTAGATGTATAATTCAGTGACTACTTAGCATATTCACTAAATGTTGCACAAACATCACTTCTCCCACAGGATGTTCTGCTACATTTAAATGCTAAATGCAAAATTCCAACCTCAAATGATGGTATACTCAAGATTTCAAGTTCTTTTAACTAAATATTGACTGTTACATCATCAAAAGTTTAAAGAAACATTCTTTTGCATCTTTGTTATTGCCATTTTGTTTACATCATTGATGAAATTCTATTAAATAGAACCCTGCAACACTCTACCCTCTAAAGACCTCTTTCCAGGTCAACATGAATAATTAATAAAACATTCTTTAAGTGTCAAGTGCCTTGTACCAACAAAAACATTTCACATCCCCCCTTTCCCTCTGTTCAGAAACCATCATCCTTCTATACATACATATATATATTTATACTAATAACTTCACCTTTGGCTTCTAATGTTGTATTTTTCCATGATTACTTCTTAGTAATCTTTGCTGGCTATTTAAGCATATAACTTTTTCTTTTCTAAATGTTTATAATCTAATTTAGAGCAACTATGGGCACTTAAAATTAAGTCTAAGTATCAAAACCTTCTTTTAAAAACATTTTTGATAGCAATTAAATTTAGCCATTGCATCTTAATATCTGGTATTAAATAAAATAAATTCAAATACAAGGAAATACTTTAGAAATATACTTTAGAAAAGGTATACCTTAATTAAAAAAAATAGATATAAAAGTATTGTCAAAACTCTTCAGGGTTTATTTCAAGACTCCTTATTATCCTATCCTATACTATCAACAGCTAAAATAGGTGGTGAAGAAACTGAACTTAGCAAACTGGAAAATTTTACGAGTTTTCTAGTTGAAAATGTGTTTTATAAATAAAAACTAGTACAATGTCCATACCATTTTCTCTCTTCTTATTGTTCACTAAATATGAATTCTTAGATAATGTAGATTTGCTTATCAAGTTCTTGCAAAGTAAGACTAACAACACCTAAATCCTCAAGAGATAGTTATAACTTTACTATTTTACACAGAACTACGTACAGGAAGGCTGAAAACCTAAAGATTTTTTCTCAGCAAGCTTTATTAATCCATCCTGGATCTAAACTAATTCAGATTTTTCTCTCAGCAAGTTTTACTAATCCATCCTGGATCGAGTGATGTATAGAGCATACATCATGATCTCACAGAGTGAAGGTAATAAAAAAGGTTCTCCGGGAAAACCACTTCTTAGTGCCTGTGTCACATGACTTAGGACCATGTGACCCAGCTTTCAAAGTTGTTTTCAACTACTACTGAGTAACTTTATCAAAAGTGTAAATACATACATTAAAACTCAAAGCCAAACACTTCTCCTATTGCCTCAAGTAGTTTATTGGTAGTTATTATCCACATTTCTATAAATATAAACATTCTAAGTGACTGTCACTAGTGCAGGTATTAATACACTTAACACGTGAAGGCTCCACAGGAAGCTACTTCATTTTGTGTGTAACAAGAACCAAGTTTCCAAAAACTCCATTTTTTTAAAAAAAGCAAAAGTAACAACAGCAACAACAAAAAACCCCAAACCCTGCTAGCAAAGTGCATTTCTTTTGGTTATCTTCAAAACAAATAGGTGTTGGCGTTAACACACAGAAATCATGCTGATTTGCTAACATGTCATCACGGGAAGCAAGTCTTCACCTGCAGATAAGAATTAGGTAAAGGTTTGCCCTCCTTTTAATTTAGAACATTTTTTGGAGTCCAACATAAACAGTGCTAGTGAATTTTCACAGAACACAGCTTTGCTACTTTCCCCTTCATTTTCTATAATCGTTAATTCTTATCTGCAGTACTGCATCATTTCTCTCTACCTTAAATAAGGACTAGACTGCCTGCATAACACTGTTCAGTTTGTAAACAAAAAAATTAAAGCTCAGAGCACATAAGGATATCGCTTACATTTTCACTGCACAGTGCATTAGGTGGTGTTTATAAAGCTTCTGCTCTTCTCAAAACACTACAAAAATATATGAAAAACCACATCTGTGTTTAGCCAGCAAATAAAACAAATAATTTACAACTGGAATACTTTAGAGACCAGGTATTGTAATTACATCCTCTTGACTGAATTCATCAATTGCTTTCTTCATAAATCCATATACATTATCAAATCATATGCATTTAAGATTAGTCTACATGCCCAAATCTACTATATAAAAGAGTTACTTTAGGTTCTTCAACTGAAAGTGATTCTGACAACAAAATATTTCAACAGCCCTAAGCCCCCAAAAGGTGTTTTAAACCTGACCGTGTAAAAAGATGCATAGCTGTTTCTAAAAAGTAAAAGACTATACACCAAAACATGCTTTGTCAGAAAAACTAACCCATGCACTTGAATATGCCCTAAATACCTTTTTATTATTTGAAGTCAGACCAACTTAAACATCGTCTAGAATTAACATATAGCATTACAGTATTTAATTCCAGAAAATGTCAAGATTCATTTGGCCAAATCTTAAGAAACCAACACTTCCTCCTTGTCCCTGACTGGTTGGACCAATGTGATCAATATAACTGTATATATAATAATCTACTTTAACATTTCCCTTCATTAGCACTTTATCTTAACATACAAAGCCTTGCATACAATTTCTTTGCAAAGGCTTCCCCCGCCCCCCAAAGATGTAAGCACAAAACACTAGGCAGACAATCTTCAAAGTTTTATTTCATTAACTTCAGGTCAAATTTCCCCAACTGTTTTCTGGTCAATTTTCTATCCTTGCTTCGCTTCCCAAAATGGCAGTACCAGAAGATTTGTGGGGTAGGGAGAAGAGACCATTTTAAGAAGCACTGCATTTACTCATCTTCCAAAAGGCAACAGAGTTGGACATCCGATTGTTCAACAAAACAAAGCTTTAACAGCATCCAGGAAGGCAGGCAGGCAGACCAGGCTGAAGACACTCTTCCATTTGTCAAAATCAGACCAGAGAAAACCTACTCCACACAGATATAAAAGCTATCACCATTCATCTTTTCTTTTTCTGTTGCCGCAACATTTTTCTTCTTTTAATTATCATATCATGTAGTTTCTCAAGTCCTTCCTTCAGTCCATCGCCTATGATTGCACAGGTGGGCTGCAAATGCCAGGGAGTTGACGAGCTCAGTTCACCCATTGCTAACAATTTCTCAATTTCTGAGAGAGACAGTGAGTTCCTCAGGTCTTGTTTGTTAGCAACTATAAGCACAGGGACCCCTTGATTTTCTGATATCCTTGTTATTTTATGAAGTTCAGTTTTAGCTTCTTCCATCCTTTCAACATCAACAGAGTCCACGACAAACACAATGCCATCTGTGCATCTGGTGTATGACTTCCACAGTGGCCTTAACTTCTCCTGACCACCTACATCCCAGAAGTGGAAAGTGACTGTTTTAGAATTTCCCAAGGTTACCTTAATTTTTTCCGTGTTAAATCCTTTGGTAGGCACGGTATTTACAAATTCATTGAACTGCAGCCTGTATAACACGGTTGTCTTTCCTGCACAGTCCAAACCCAGGATAACAATGTGGAAGGACTGAAATGAAGGCAGGCTGGACAGGATAGAAGTCTGGTCTGACAGTCCATTCCCCATTTCCAGTTGCAGAGAAGTGTTCCAAATTGAAAAATGCTTCCTTCTTACTCTTTAAGGACTTCTCTTCCCAGGAGATCCAGTTACCAGACTGCTGAGAGGGAAAATGAATGTTATTCTTGTGAAATAATGTACAACTGTTCTTCTCTCTTCCTGCTAAAATAAGCGACACGAGGAACTTGATAAATAAAAGTTGCCTCAGTAAACAAACCAAATGAGATAAGAATCATACGCAAACCGAGGCGAACGACAGAATAAGCACTGCCACTGAAATTCTTTAACATTCACTGAAATTACAGTAATATGTACTTTACTCCTCTGGGTCCCTAGATGTCAGAGACCTCATACGGAGACAATCTACCAGCAACTGGTCCAAGTCGCAGTAACCACTAAGTGCCTTTTTTTGGCAGAAAATTTTAACACATAATCTGATCTTCAGGATCTAATTCCACAAGCTTAACAGCATACCTAAGGTCACTATTATCTTACGCCCGCCACTCCCTCCCAAAATACAATGTTCTCACCTCCTGAATTGGAGCGTGGGTCCAAATGAGAAAGCATTGGTAGGCTTCTCGACACTGGGGCGGACAAGCACCCCACGTCCGTTCAGCTTAGCTCCGAAGGAAGCTCTGGCGGTTGCAGCACTAGAAACCTTGGTTCCAGACTCGGACCACGCCCACCCCTCACGGCCCACCCCCTAGCCCGAATCCCATTGGTCATCTGCGTCAGCGCGTCCACGCCACGCCCGACCCCCGCGCCCTAATTGGTGAGAGTAACTGCCGTTCCCAGCGCGGCGCAGTCGGGCTCTCCCTCGGACCAAAAGCACCACCTGTTGCCCTCGAGTTAGAAAACAGGGCGCCTGCAGAGGGAGCCGAGCGACCCCTGTAGGGGAAAGAGAGACTCGCCGGCCAGCGAGGCCCCGCCACCCCGCTAGCTCCGCCCGCCCGGGAGCACCTGCAGCTCAGCCCAAGGACGCCGCGCCGAGGTGCTCACATCCGAGGCCCGCGGTCACCACCGGCATGTTAACTCCTTCTCCTCTGGCCGGAGGGTCCTCCCTACGGCCTCGCGGGTCCCCAGGCTTGAGTGATCCCGACCTGGTGCACCCGCCGGGGAAGGCCCGCTGTCCTCGAAGCACGATCCCCTCGTCTGTTTCCCTCCGCACCCGGCCGGCAGGTCTCCCTCAGCAGGGCGTGGCCACATCAGTTGCCCGTCCCGTGGCGGCTCACCTGACTAAATGTCCTTCTCTCGTCCGGATCCAGCGTGGCTCTCTGCCACTCGGGAGTACGTTGGTACCAGCGGGAGGGCGCCGGCGAGGCCTGGGCGGTGGCAGGGGACGAGACGCCGCTTCCAGGGGCGCTGGCTCGGCACCGGGCAGCCCTAACGGTGCTCTGCCGACCGCCCCGGGCGCCTGCCGGGGCCCCGCCCCCTTCCCGTGCTCGCCCGGACGCGGGCCAGTGGGGGGCGCGCCGGAGCCAGGTCTCCTAGCAACGGCAAAACAGGGTCAAGTTCAAACCGACCGGTAGCGGCGGGCGGGTGTGGTAGGGTTTCCGGTCTCAGCCCTGAGAGCTACAGCTGTTTCAGAAGCTTACTGCAGCCGGCCGCTATCTTCGGGTGGGTGCCACCCTGCGCCGCCTAGCCTCAGGGCATCCTATGGCGTCCTCGGGGCGGTGGCCGGTAACTCGGGGTCAGGGATTTCAGAGGACTCCGGACGGGCGGGCCCCTTATGTAACGGGGTGACGTGGACATGCCCCAGTTAGCTGCCCGGAGAGTCCTGGGTCAGACTGATGTCTGTAACACATCCTCCTTACGCTGAGCAAATAAATGCTCTCTGCCACGTGATCCTAGCAACATCTCGGTGAGGTGGCGACAGGTAGAAATATGCCAATTTTTACAGACGAGGAAATCCTCTCGTTGTTTCAGGTAATCCAAGGAAAATTAGTAGTGGTCCTGAAATTTATCCGCTAATCACTAAATCCATAATGCTTTCCACTGGATAAGTTTGACTCATTGCCACCGTGTGCTTGACCCATAAATGTGCAAATATTTATTGAACACTTTACAGGCAGTAGGCACAATTCTGTGTGTCTGGGGATAGAATGGTGAGCAAATCAGACCTTGTCTTCGCACTCGTGAAATATTGAAGTCCGTGAGAGAAAAAGCAAGCAACCAAATGTCCGCATGAATAAATGTAATTACAAAACATGATCAATGAAATTCAGAGTACTTATAACAATTAAGGAGGAGTACCGATAAAGATCTGGGAAATCTTTAATGAATAAATGTCTTTTTGGAGGAGGCTGTAAGATATTGGAAGAATTTTTACGGTGCACTGTTTTCCAAAAAATTGCACGTATGTAAAATGGATTGAAATTTCTTGAAGAAATTTCCTGATTTTTCTCAAGACCATTATTGCTATATTTGTCTCCTTATGACTAGCATTGGAACAGTATTTATCACACTAAATTAAAAAGAAAAAATGACATAAAACCTAAAGACTAACCTAAGCACAATGCATATTTTCAAGACAGCAATACTAATTTTGGGAAAAAAAAACTAGAAGTCTCAAATGGCATATTCTACCAAGTTATTTATCTAGTATAAGCTAAAGCTTGCTGTATTATAATTGTGAACTCTCATTAGCCATTTTCAGTAATTAGCCAGCACTTTATTAAAGTGATAGTCTCCCTTTTCTTGAAAATTTAAAGTTATTCTTTATTAAGCTGGAGAAAAACTTGCAGATTCTCAGTAAATGAAGAATAAAGAGCAAGCTTCTGTGACAGCTTTCTTGTCATACTAGCTTTGAAATCATGCAGGCTGTATTAGCTGCATATTCACACATTAGTGGCTTCCCTGGGTGGCTCAGTGGTAAAAAATCTGCCTGCCAATGCAGGAGACGGGCTTCCATCCCCGAATGGGGAAGATACCCTGGAGAAAGAAATGGCAACCTATTGCAGTATTCTTGCCTGGATAATCCTATGGACAGGGGAGCCTGGCGGGCCATAGCCGAGGGGTCACAAACAACAAAACGACAAAAACAACAAAATATTAGTTGCCGGAATGCATTTCTACACACACTTCCTCAAGGCCAAAAAAGATGAGATAGTAAAATATTGACAGCTTACAGCCTTATAGAATCACCTTCACTAAATTGTACTTTAATGTTTTATCCTAGGCTTATAACTAGAACCCTTTGGTTAACTATATAGCCTGTGGGTCAAATTCAAGAGATAAGAATGCTTTTTACAGGTTTAAAGGACTGCAACAGAAAAGATAAGACAATATAGCAGAAATCATCTGGAGCTTTGAAATACCTAAAATACTTTCTCTCTGGCTGTTAATGGGAAAATGATACTCCTGCTTTATGAGCAATAACAACCATACGAAAACAGCAAATGATAGAAAAAGATCACATTCATAGAACACACGGTCTATTTTGTTGCACAGTCTTTCTATAGAAGGCCCATTCAAATATTTAATTTCAATGCTATGCCAGGAAAATGGACCCTTTAGGCTACAGTTCATAAACTATGTGCCTATGTGCTCTGGGGTGCCTCAGAGAAATAGGAGTTTTATGGGATATTTTAACTTTTGGAGGGAAATACAGTGCCATCTGTTGGACCGTGATAACAACTACAACTATTAAGTTGTCGCGGGCTACAGTCCATAGGGTTGCAAAAGAGTCGGACGTGACTCAACATCTATTAATAAAAGGAACTCTGGGTTACTTCTTTTGGCTAGAGGGACCATGAAAAAATTACTGAGACACTAGGAGCTCTGTGAACCTCTGACTTTAGTTACGGTTTTTCAAACTTGACTAATTATGGGAGTAATTGTATTTTATAAGCACCTTGTAGCGCTTATAAAATACAAATTCCTGGCCCCTATTACAGACCTGCCAAATCAGAATCATCAGGAGAGGGGCCAGTGATCTGTGTTTTCAACAAGTATCCTAGTAATCACTGATGAGACATTTTGAAGAAATACTAATCTTAAGAAAGGGTAAGTTTTCTTTTTTCAAATAAAAAAACTGAATAATTTACCTTGTTTCCCCTATGCGAATACCAGGACCCAGGTCAAATCTGATGTCTGTAGCATTCTTTCTGTCTTCCAAAATCTGATTTTCAGCTATCTACTTAAGCATGTACATACTGCAGCTAATGTCCTTCTTGACATTTGCCTTTTTTTTTAATTTCACTGCATCAGGTCTTAGTTGCAGCACACAGGCTTGGTTGCCCTGCAGCAGGTGGGATCCTAGTTTCCCAACCAGGAATTGAATCTGCGTCCCCTGCACTGCACGGCAGATTCTCAACCACTGGACCACCGGGGAAGTTCCAACCACTCATTTTTTTATTTATTGCTGCTTCTAGAGTTTCTCACTTTGTTTCAGTGCATTTTTATTAGAATTTTCCATGTCTGAAGGTCTGGGTAGACAGAAGACATGATTTCTAGTGAAAGGAATTAGTTCATTGGAGGTGCTAGACACACAAACACTTAACTGCTAGGATATTCAACAGGACTTCTGGGTAGTAATATAGAAGCTGTTATCAAGTCCTATGCCTGCACAAAATTTATCTGACAGTCACAGTAGCTTAACAGAAAAACAAACTGAATATTCAAATGTTAAACTGAATATTCAAAGAACTCAAGGGGTATCAGACAAGGGGTAGTGGAAAGGAATTGCAGGTAAAAGTAACAGTATGCACAGCATGGTGGCATTAAGTTTATATGTTTGCTGCTGCTGCTAAGTCGCGTCAGTTGTGTCCGACTCTGTGCGACCCTATAGACGGTAGCCCACCAGGCTCCCCCGTCCCTGGGATTCTCCAGGCAAGAACACTGGAGTGGGTTGCCATTTCCTTCTCCAATGCATGAAAGGGAAAAGTGAAAGTGTTCATCCAAAAAGAGGAGACTATAATTTCTCATCGGAAAAAATAATGTGCTGGGGGACTTTAATGGATAGGTCTTCCAGACAGAAAATCAATGAAGAAACAGTATTTGAAAAACAGTATAGACCCAATGACTCTAATAGATGTATATACAAAACATTTCAACAGCAGCAGAATACACATTCTTCTCAGACCTACATGGAACATTATCTAGGATGAATCAAATACTAAGGCATGAGACAATTCTCAACAAAGCTAAGAACACTGTAATTATGTCAAGTATCTTTCTGACCACAGTGGTATGAAACCAGAAACCAGTAACAGGAGAAAAATTAGAAAATTCACAAATATGGTACCTGGAAATTAAATAACACAGTCCTGAACAATCAGTGGACTGAAAAAGAAATCAATATGGAAATCAAAAAATATGGAGACAAATGAAAGTGGAAACACAAAACAAAACTTATGAGATGCACCCAAAGCAGTTCAATGAGGTAATTTACAGCTAGAAATGCATACACTAAGGAAAAGGAGAAAGATCAAAGAAACAACCTAATATTACATTTCAAAGAACTAGAAAAAGAAGAATAACCTAAACCCAAAGTTAGCAGAAAGAAATGATAAAGATTAGAGCTAAAATAAATGAAATAGAATAGAAAATAATAGATTAGCAAAACTTAGGGTTAGTTTTTAAAAAGATAAAATTGACAAACCTTTAGCTAGACAAGCCAAGAAAAGAGAAAAGGTTCAAAAAAAATATATATATATATACATAAATGAAAGAAGGGAACCTGAAATGAATACCACAGAAATACAAGGGATTGTAAGAAAATAATATGAATAATTATATGCCAATAAACTGTACAAACTAAAAGGGATAAATTCTTAGAAACATACAACCTCCCAAGACTGAATCATGAAGAAACAGAAAACCAAAACAAACCAATAATGCATAAGAACACTGAATCAAAGAATTCCCAACAAAGAAAAGCCCAGGACTAGATGGTTTCACTGGTGAGTTCTTACCAAACATTTAAAGAAGAATTAATACCAGTCCTTCCCAAAATCTTCTCAAAAATTGATGAGGGAAGGCACACTCCCAAACTCATTTCATGAGGCCATCATTACCAAAGCCAGAAAAGGACATTATAAGAAAAGAAAACTACAGACCAATATCCATGATGAATATATATGCAGAGATTCTCAAAAAAAAATACCTGCAAACCAAATCCAGTAGCATATGTAAAGAATCATACCATGATCAAGTGGGAGTTATTTCTGGGATGCAAGAATAGTTCATCATAGGCAAATCAACAAATGTCATACACTGTATTAACAGAATGAAGAATAATATCTACATATATAAAGCATGAATGTGTGCAAAGTCACTTCATTTGTGTCCAACTCTTTGCAACCCCATGGACTGTAGCCCACCAGGTTCCTCTCTCCATGGGATTCTCCAGGCAAGAATACTGGAGTGGGTTGCCATGCCCTCCTCCAGGGGATCATCCCAAGCCAAGGATCGAACCCGTGTCTCTTACATCTCCTGCACTGGCAGGCAAGTTCTTTACCCACTGAACCAACTGAGAATTCTGTGTATACACACACACACACACACACACACACACTAGAATATTATTCAGCCTTTAAAAAGAAGGAAATTCTGCCATTTGCAACAATATGGATAAACCAGAAGGGCATTATGCTAAGTGAAATAAGTTAGAGAAAGACAAATACTGTAAGATGTCAATTATATGTGAATCTTAGAAAGCTGAATTCATAGAAACAAATTAGAATGGTTGCCAAGGGCTGAGGGAGAAGATGAAATGGGGAGATGTTGATCAAGGGACACAAACTTCCAATTATAAGAAAATAACTTATAAGTTATTTAAGTTATAAATAAGTTATATTTCAGTTATATATTTAAGTTATAAATAATTTATAAGACAAAGTTCTGAGGATCTCTTGTACAGCATTGTGACTATAGTATAAAATGCTGCATTATTTTTTTTTTGTATTCATAGATAAGCTTTATTTCAATGTTTACATAAAAATGAGTTGATGTCGAACAGGAAAAGGTTTTTACAAAGGGTTAAAATTTATCAAACAACAGAACTTGGTCCTTCCCTTTAGTTTGAATTCAGTTGGCTGACGCATCGTTATTAGTATCCACCCTCACTAATCATTTTCATCACACACAGTATCTAAACGTCTTCAGGTGGCACTTCCTATTTCCCTGGAAGTCTCTTAAACTGCTTTCAGTTACAAGAGAAGGGCAAGGATTTTATCGGCTCATACTCTACTCCACTGGAGGCAAAGATACATCCCTCAATTCTCTTGTTTAAATTGTGGTTGTTGGCAAAGTGTCCAAATGAAGAATTTAATGCTAACACACAAAGAACATAGTATAATCTATGTATAACAGTAACTTTGCTTCAAATTTTTTTCATTAAGAATTATTTTTATTCTCTTTCCACAAGGAAGTTATAAAAATACCTGTAAAAACATTGGAAAGGCTCTTTAAAATCCTGGAATGAAAAATTCTGAAGTATAAATTATGATACATTGTCTATGATTTGCAAAAAAAGAATAAAATAAATTCTACAAGTTGGAATTTCTGAATGATTTTGGCAGGAATTTACCAGAAGGAGCCAGAACATCAAACCTTAACAATTTTCTATTTTCATCCCAATTGAGTTTTTGAAAAGCTGTATAATCTGTTGACAGGTACGGTCCACATACAAACTTGCTTCTGCCGTTAATGATGAAGTCAATCTGAAGACAGAGATTTGTACGCTGGATGCACCAGGCTCTTCCATGCAACTGACTGGTTTTCTCTTATTTTTTTCCATCATGTTTTAAATAAAAGTAAATATATATATATGGTAAAAAAAACTTTAAATGGTACAAGAAGATTTAAAATAATCAGTAAATATCCTTTTTGCCTATAACCTAGAAAATCTGATGTCTTCCAAATCATCAGTCACATGAATAATTTGCAAAGTGAAGTCAACCTTAGAGTCTCTTCATCTGAAAATTATTCTCAGGATTTCTGGAATGTGTTGATTCTCTCATATATTGCCTCTGTTACAGAGGAAAGCCATGCAGTTTTCTTCTAAAAAACAACTAACTATGAAAGCAACTCGCACGCTCTGCTTTGAGAGAGCAAGTCCAGGCAACACCTTGTACTCCATGGATCTGGTCCTGGCTACAGGCAGAAGCTCTGGTATCAACCAGAGACTTGGGCGGGTGGCCAGAGCTCAGCCAAGCCCTTCCTGAATGCCTCGGATCCTCCGGGCCAGCTGCACATCCTTCGGGAAGAGTGTGACACGGCCGGCGTGTAAGGAGAGGAGAGAGGCATCCTCAAAGAGATGAACTAGAAATGCTTCTGCCGCCTCTTGTAGGGCCAACAGGGCCTGGGCTTGCCAATTGAAGTCCACCCCACGAGTGAATTGAACACATATTTCTCTTGCCAGGCGGCAGAAGGGGCTCTTTCTTAACAGCAGGTGTGTGGTCTTCTGAAGAGTTCGGATCTCCTTCAGGACTCTATGTCTCCGGCGAGCAAGTGGATGGGAGGACGTGCCTAAGGACGGGGCCGGCCGGGGGGCGGCGGGAGCCGGGCTCGCGGGGCGCCTCCTTGGTGTTTCGGGCTTGCGTTTCTGGCGGCGGGGGCCCATGGCGGGCGTGCAGGGCTGGAGCCCTGCGGCTCCTTCTGCTGCATTATTTTTTGAAAGTTGCCAAGAGACTAGATCTTAATTATCCTCAGCGCACACAAATGGTAACTATGTGAAATGATGGAGGTTTTAACTAATACTAATATTATTGTAGTAATCATTTCACAATATACCTACGTCAAATCATCATGTTGTACACCTAGATTTACATAATATCATATGTCAATTATATCCCAATAAAGCTGGGAAAAAAAGATATGCCTCGAAAAGAGATATTTTCCCATGCCCCAAATAATAGAAGAAAAACAGATGCATTTTATGTTTGTGAAGTATATCAATACTATTCATATTCATAGTAATTTATTCATGCTTCATAATCATATGGCTGTGTTTCCCTGATGGTAAAGAATCTGCCTGCCAATGGAGGAGAAACAGGTTTAATCCCTGGGTGAGGAAGGTCCTCTGGAGAAGGAAAGGCCAACCCACTCCAATATTCCTGCCGGTGAAATCCCATGGACACAGTCCCCGGAATCTCAAAGAGTCAGACACGACAGCGACTGAACAAGAACAATCGTACAGTCAGAGTATTTTTGAGCCAGACTCCATCCTCAGTTGCTTCTTGAACTCCTCTGCCAAATATGCAGCATGTTCAAAACTTAATTATCACTTTATTATCACTCTGACTGAAACATGGCCTTCCTCTTTTAGTCCTTTTTGGGGGGTTGATGGCAATTTATTTAATAACCCAAGTAATAACCTCAGAGCCATTTAAAAAATTCTCTTATGCTTCACTTATGATTAGCCACCAATGTCTCTTTAATCTATGTCTTTACATGCTCATTCCCACTGCTTACATCTGGTTCTTATGATGTCTCTCCTAAACTGGTTAATTCACCCCCTAACTGATTTTTCAGTTAACAGGCAGTGGCAGTGGGATTTATTTCCTATGTCTGGCACCAGAGTCTGTTCTCCTTTCCATTCCATTCGAGGGAGTCCACATTTAGGTTAATTCACTTTGATCCACTGCATAAACCCAGGGCATAATTTTTGACAAGACTTAAACCCAAACCACTTAAACCCAACCCCAAATTCACTTGGAATGAACATCTAGGTATGAATTTAGCCGGCCCATAGAGCCAAAACCCTCCTCCTCCATGTCATGGTCAGCTTCAAGGTCTAGCTCCACGACTTTCACGTCCCAGGACAGAGTGCCCCCTCATCCGGGAGGGCCTCCACAAGCCTCTGAACACCTAGTCCAGGCCCAGCTGCAAAAAGGTCCGGTGGTATAAGAGCAAGGTGTCATGCCACACCCCGTATAAGGCCTGTTTTGTATAGCTCTATTTCCCGGTCTTGAACTTGCCTCTTCTAGGATGAATGATGTGGGCTTCCCTGGTGGCTCAGCGGTAAAGAATCTGCCTACCAATGCAGGAGACACAAGAGACTTGGCTTCAATCCCTAGGTCGGGAACATTAGCTGGAGGAGAAAGTGGCAACCCACTCCAGCATTCTTGCCTGGAGAATCCCGTGGACAGCGGAGCCTGGCGGGCTGCCATCCACGGGGTCGCACAGAGCTGGACATGGCTGAGCACACACCACACATGCAGGGTGAATGACAGTAAGAATGTCCAGTCCAATGGGGCCCCAGTGAGGCCCTCACATCAGAAGAGATGAGTCTTGATTCGTCTCAGTTTTAAGTAACACTCTGTGTTACACTGATTTCAACAGTCTAGTTCTATCCTGTCCGTTTTACATTTCTGCCTTCTGTCCTGAACATCTTATACCTCTCAGTCACCGGTTTATGTCCTTTTGGGGTGCTCCAAGGCTCGGTTTTTCAGTCTTTCTTCTTAGGTAATCTCATCCAGTACCAAGGCTTTAAGCGCTCTCAACACTCTTAAATTTGTCTCCACACTGGGCCTCTTCCCTGAACTCCACAACTGAGATGAACATAAGCCTGTCAGACAAGCTCTAAACCTGCTCTCCAGACTCAACATTTCTCTTTGTATTCATTGGCAAATCAATTTACTTGTGGAGTCATTCTCACACGTTATATCTCATCCACCAGCAAGCCCTGCGGACACAAGTATCTAAACCTGACCACTTCTCAGCACCACACCACCGCCCCTCCAGTTCCTGACTGTTGTGTCCCTGGTCTGCTAATATGGTCTCTCTGCTTCTGGGAGAAAGCTTTTCCCCTAGTCTCACAAAGCATGTCCTGAGAAAGGTCTTTCCTGAATACTTTATCTGAAGTGTCTACCGTGCCCTCCCTTCTCCACCGTTACTCTTTTCCTTATTCTATTTCTTCCTAGCACTTGTCTCTACCTGGCATAATTTGTATTTGTTTACTGGGTGCCCTCATTCACTGTCTCCTTCTTCTTTTCCATCATAAATTCGAGGGGGCAAGGGTAATGTCAGTCTCACATACAGTGTCTACTACAGTGTCTAGCACACAGTAGGAGCTCAGTGAAGTTATCAAACGAATATTCATATCCTAAGAAGAACTGCTCAAACAAACTCAAGGATCTCCACCAAAACAAATAATAATTTGAAGGCACAATTCCATACAGAGAAAACCAAGACAGATACTAGATAAACAGCTTTGAATATCCCATTGTTAAAAAGAGAATGCTTAAGCTTCTCAGGGTAAAATATCTGTATTAACAGTCATCTCAGTATTTTTAAGACTAATCATCAGGTGCTTGCTGTGTTTTTATATTTAATGAAACCATTCAGGTGTTTTCTCATTCGCAAGAGTTGAAGAATGCAAAGAAGTGTTCAGATTTTTACAACTTTGAAGCAGCAACTAATCATAATTTTGAGAAAAAGAATTTTCCTATACCTTCAAATCATTCATGTTTCAAATATTTTAGCTCAAGTTTCAGCTAGATTTTTGCTTTAAGCATTTCCTTTTTTTTTTCATTTATTTCCAGCTAATATTTTCTTCTTTGTTTTATTATAGTGGTGGTGATCCTGTGGTGGGGTGTGATGGGGCAATTATTATCAGAGTGTACATGGTTATATTATCACACTGTTCCGCTTGGATAAGAAATGAGAACCATTATTATCATGAGTCAGGGACAGGCAGAAATTACCCTTTTCAATTCCATGAAATGTATCCTGATACTTTTAACATAAAGGGTTCATGTGTGTTTGAGCCTGGTGTAAACATATGTAACAATCACTCTTGAAATGATTGTTTAGCATATAGACTACTAGCATATATAATTGTAAGTGCTTCCTCTTTTTGTTGAACATAGAATACAAGACTGGATGACTAATTTCATATTCTCTAAACTGAGTATCTGTACACTTAGTGAGGAAAATTTAGTTTTTACTCAAAAAATAATTGATATCATGACATTTGGGGATGTTTTAATTAAGGAAAAACATTTTAATATCTAATGATATGGTACATGATACAAATATTGCCTCAAATACTCCCTCATCATTAAAGAATTTCTGACAATTTGAAGTATCTTTAAATGAGTATTATAGATAAATATAAAACAAACAATAGGCTAGTCCTCACTGCAAAAAGTTACCTACTAAATAATTGTGTTAGGATGATTTATAGTCTAATATCCTACTGAAAATAATAAGAAGAGAAAGTTTTATTACATTTCTCTTAAAAGCCCATTTTATTTATTATTAATACACTTACTTAAAAACATATTCCACAAATATCTGATATAGCATTAAGCTAGTATCCAAATAGATACTTAGAAAACTACAATTCACTCTTTGTCCTAATGATTGTGTGTTTGTGTGTCTGTGTTTAATAGTGCTGGAAGAGTTAACCAGGTGTATCAAGTGATAATCTGGAAAAAAAGACAAAGGTTAAATAATTCAGTTTACTAATCCTGAAGAACGAATAACTAATTATGCTGTGTGTGAATGTGTGTGTGAGCACACTCAGATGCTCAGTCGTGGTCTACTCTTTGTGACCCCGTGGACTGTAGCCTCCCCGGCTCCTTTGTCAATAGGATTCTCCCAGGAAGAATACTGGAGTAGGGTGCCATTTCCTCCTCCAGGGCATCTTCCCAATCCAGAGATCGAACCTGAGTCTCTTACATCTCCTGCATTGGCAGATGGGAAGCAGTGAGCCACCTGGGAAGCCCTATTTAAGCTGGTAAATAACTTAATAAACCACCAAAAGGTGGTTGTCTTACATTTAACATTTAAGGGCAACCGTGAACTTCCTGATGTTCAAGCTGGTTTTAGAAAAGGCAGAGGAACCAGAGATCAAATTGCCAACATCCGCTGGATCATGGAAAAAGCAAGAGAGTTCCAGAAAAACATCTATTTCTGCTTTATTGACTATGCCAAAGCCTTTGACTGTGTGGATCACAATTAACTGTGGACAATTCTGAAAGAGATGGGAATACCAGACCACCTGATCTGCCTCTTGAGAAATTTGTATGCAGGTCAGGAAGCAACAGTTAGAACTGGACATGGAACAACAGACTGGTTCCAAATAGGAAAAGGAGTTCGTCAAGGCTGTATATTGTCACCCTGCTTATTTAACTTATATGCAGAGTACATCATGAGAAACGCTGGGGTGGAAGAAGCACAAGCTGGAATAAGGATTGCCGGGAGAAATATCAATAACCTCAGATACGAAGATGACACCACCCTTATGGCAGAAAGTGAAGAGGAACTCAAAAGCCTCTTGATGAAAGTGAAAGTGGAGAGTGAAAAAGTTGGCTTAAAGCTCAACATTCAGAAAATGAAGATCATGGCATCCGGTCCCACCACTTCATGGGAAATAGATGGGGAAACAGTGGAAACAGTGTCAGACTTTATTTTTCTGGACTCCAAAATCACTACAGATGGTGACTGCAGCCATGAAATTAAAAGACGCTTACTCCTTGGAAGGAAAGTTATGACCAACCTAGATAGCATATTCAAAAGCAGAGATATTACTTTGCCAACAAAGGTTCATGTAGTCAAGGCTATGGTTCTTCCTGTGGTCATGTATGGATGTGAGAGTTGGACTGTGAAGAAGGCTGAGCGCCGAAGAATTGATGCTTTTGAACTGTGGTGTTGGAGAAGACTCTTGAGAGTCCCTTGGACTGCAAGGAGATCCAACCAGTCCATTCTGAAGGAGATCATCCCTGGGATTTCTTTGGAAGGAAAGATGCTAAAGCTGAAACTCCAGTACTTGCACCTCATGTGAAGAGTTGACTCATTGGAAAAGACTCTGATGCTAGGAGGGATTGGGGGCAGGAGGAGAAGGGGACGACAGAGGATGAGATGGCTGGATGGTATCACTGACTCGATGGATGTGAGTCTCCGTGAACTCCGGGAGTTGGTGATGGACAGGGAGGCCTGGCGTGCTGCAATTCATGGGGTCGCAAAGAGTCAGACACGACTGAGGGACTGATCTGATCTGATCTGGACTCTGGTTAATTTTAAAATTATGTCAGGTAGAACCTTTGCTTCCATTCAGTGAGTTTTCATGTACTTATGAAAAACATCATGCTTTATTGGAAACTTTGTTCTTGATGAATGATAAGAAAAGACTAATTAAGAGAAAGCTGGCAAAATATATCATTTGTTTGAATATTGATATATCACTCATTCTGTAAATAATATATTTTGGTCACCTATGGGGAACATTACAAAACATAAATGAGCTTTCTATTTTGATGCAAAAGTTATAATTAAAATCTAGCCTGTAAATCATTAATAAGAGTCCTTCACATCTTATCTGATTTTAAATTTCCACTCCTTATTTTGTTTTAGTTCACATTAAGGAAATCTTTGATCACATCTGAGATGACTGTTGAACAATTCAATGCTCTCATATGTATGACATCAGTTACTTTAAGTAAAACAATGTTCAAGTTGTTGGAAATAGAAAGTATTTTTTACAGTTAAAAATACAAGTGACAGTTGATAAAATGACATGTACAAAATACCATGGTTATCCTTTAAGATGATATTTTAACACTAAGTGAATGTAAAATGACTCATAAATTCACCCGTCTTCAAAAAATTTAGTCTACTAAAGTTAACAGTAATCCAATGTAGAAAGATATAAGAGCAAGTTACATATAATGTTGCTAAAACATCCTATCACATGGATTTACTGTGAATCAGGAAGAGCAGGTACATGTGACTGAAAAGGTGACTTTGAAGCTGGGTCCATACAGAAGGCTTTGAGTTTGTGCGTGCTGGAGGAAGGCAGGGAGAGGGCAGAAGCCCAGAGAGGGAGTTCATTCCAGGAAGAAAAAGGAAACAGCAGAAGCAGAGGCACAGAAGGAGAGAATCCAGATGTGATCCAAGGAAATAGCAAGTAATTTATCAACTAATAAAAACATAGGATTGCATGACAAAAGGCAAGTTCAGAAAGAAAAAAGAAAATGGACTCTTATACTGGAATGTCTTGTATATCTTAGTAAGGAATTTGGACTTCAGCCATTGATGACTCCTAAATGTTACCTCCCATTCCAGTTAGCTCTGGGCTACCCTGGTGGCTCAGATGGTAAAGAATCTGCCTGCAATGCAGGAGACCAGGGTTTGATTCCTAGGTTGGGAAGATCCTCTGGAGGAGGGCATGGCAACCCACTCCAGTATTCTTGCCTAGAGAATCCCATGGACAGAGGAATCTGGTGGGTTGTAGAGTTGGACACAATTGAAGCGCTTAGCCCGAACGTATACAAAACACTTGGATGTATTCTGAAGTCGTAATGCTCCAGTTTGTAGACCTTTGACAAGTGTTTTTGGATTGTCTTCTAACCTTATCTGCCACCCTTCTCATTCCTGCTCTCCCACCCTCATTCCTGTGCTCCATCCACATGGCACTGCTCCTCCATGTATTCCACAGCATACTGTGGATGAAAAAAATAAATCAGTTAATCTAAGAAAGAAATGGAAAATTTTACTGGAGCCAAATTAAGGATTATAGCCCAGGACAGTCTCTCAGAAAGCTTCAATAACTGTCCCACCTGTTAGAGGTCAAAGCACAAAGTTTCTGAGGCAGAGGACTGGCTGTACATTAAATGACATTATTATTGACAGTTTATACAATTTACCAAGTCGCAGGTCACAGGTCATCATGGCCCCTTATAAGATTAAGAAGGAATGTTATCTTTTAGGAAGCTGTCTTGTCAGTGCTAGGAGAATGTTGCTCTTTATAGCTGAGCAGGTATTTCTGCCGATGGGGAAGCTGGGTTGATGCATAACACAGATACATAAAGCACAGTAGAGGGGAGATAGGGGGCCTAAGGGCACAGAAAGCTTTTATGCTTCAATTTTTCTTGTCTTGCCATAAAACATGAATTTTACTTCATAGTGTCCTTCTATTTCATGACTCTGTACTTTTTATATGATGCCCATATGTCCCATGGAGAAGGCAATGGCACCCCACTCCAGTACTCTTGCCTGGAAAATCCCATGGGTGGAGGAGCCAGGAAGGCTGCAGTCCATGGGTCGCTAGGAGTCAGACATGACTGAGCGACTCCACTTTCACTTTTCACTTTCATGTACTGGAGAAGGAAATGGCAACCCACTCCAGTGTTCTTGTCTGGAGAATCCCAGGGATGGGGGAGCCTGGTGGGCTGCTGTCTATGGGGTCGCACAGAGTCGGACACGACTGAAGCGACTTAGCAGCAGCAACAGCATAGGTCCCATATCTACCCCTGTTCAGCCCTCTACTGACCCTTGTTCCCTTGGATATCTCTGTATCTCTCAATACCAGGTTCTAAAACCTGCGTCTCTAACTTTCTCAAACAGAATAAGTCACTCTTTCCTTTGTGCTGCTTCTAGATCATGTGCCTGCCACTACTGAAGCACTCATCACTTTGAAATTCTTTGTTTTCACATCTTAGTCTCCTGCTAGACTCTGATCCCCAATGTCTAGCACAAAGCTGGTACAGAAGCTATCACAGCAATCAATCTACCTTAGGTAGATTATTTTGATTAGGTTGATTATTTTTTTAAAGCAGACACAGCTTCCATTTAAAACTTGCAGGATGCCCCTCCTTGAGGCTTATCTTTGGTTGGAAAGAAGCACTTTAAATGCCCCTCGTCATTAAATAAAATGTAATCAGGCAAAGATTGCCTGGGGAACAAGGCAGAATAGGGCCCCTTTTTAAGAAACAGTAAGTAGTACTGCCACTCCAAGTGGATTTGTCACTTGGGGAAGGACAAGACTTTGTCTAGAGCAAAGGAACACCCTGGATGGAAAAGAAATAAGATTCATGTACTTCAGTGAATCATTCCATTTAGACTGAGATTCCATTTAGACCAAGATCTATGACAAGAATGGGCCTGAAATGGGAACATGTAATAGAAAGTGAGGGAAGGGTCTGCACTGTAACCTGGAGTCAAGACTACGATGCAGATGGAAGGTAAACCTAATTCCAGGACACACTATAGATGAATCAGAAACCCTCCCTCCCTCCATCCTTTTTTCCTAACATGCTGGACTTAGTCCAGATGTAGGCGCACTGTTTCTTTACGTCATAACTGCTACAACTTCTATAGAGATCTTGGTTGATAATCACATTAGACTAGCAGGTCCTGTTTGGAACAACAATTCTACAGGCAAAAACAGCAGTGAGTGAAAACCAAGAGGCACTGGAAGATCGACCATGTTATCCTAGACTCTACAAAGTATTCAAAGGTAGAATTGGCTCATTAAGTTCCCATGGTTATCAGATCATTCAGGGAAAGAGGACAGGCCCCAAGAGAAAGATACTAGTATTCCTTACTAACCTAATATTTGATCCTGAGATGGCTGTATTTTAAAAAATAAGATTTGTGACCTTCTTTGTGCTGCCCCAAGCAGCTTATATCAGTCGCAGAACAAATAGTCATCAAAGATTTTTTTTTTTTCATTTACAGACTGCCAAGCTCAGATTTGTACTTTAGGACGATTACCCTGGCCAAAAATGGGTAAGAATAGAGAAAGAAAGACTGGTTAGAAAGTTTGGTAAGACTCCTGATTAGAGCTTAATTACAGCTCTATTGGATTGAGGGGGAAAAGGAGTTAAATAATTTGGAGAGAAGATAGACAGGCCCTAGAAATTCATTCAATAAATGAGGTTAATGAGGTATCATATGGCTCTTATGTATTTAGCCAGAGTAACTAGAAAAATGTTGGAACAATTAAAAGAAGTAGAAAGCATGCACACAAAAAATTAGGAGGCACCAAAAAAATTAGCAAGTTCAAAAGGTGACATTGGTGTGGTAGAGAAGACAGATAATGAGCCTGAAATAAGTATGCAGGTTTGAGGCGGTGGTGATACAAGTGTACACAGAGCAGTCAGCCCAGAGGTTTTTCGAAAAGTTGTTAGAATCACTTGGTGAGGTTTGTCTGTCTGCTTATTTCCAAGATTTCTGCTAGTTGGAATTTTTAGATTACATGTTATATACATTATGATTGATTAAGCAGGCAACACATTTTGATTTCCTCACAAAGCTGTAAACTACTATTGATTATAATGCTATCATAAACAGAAAATAGCAGGAAAAAACAATTGCAAACCAGCAGTGAGCATTAAAATAAAGCCTGTTTTCTTGTGCAACAGCTGCTTTGTATAGCTTTGTGCTTCCTATGTCAACAATTTTTTAAAGTGCTTAGTTGTATATAAAAATCCTAGGGATAACCGGAATTCTGGCAGTGGGGGAGGGGCAACACAAACCAAATCTGAATTAAATCAAATCTGGATTTACTTGATTTTATGGCTTCCCTGGTAGCTCAGATGGTATAGAATCCACCTGCAATGCGGGAGACCGGGGTTCAATCCCTGGGTTGGGAAGATCCCCTGGAGGAAGGTATGGCAACCCACTCCAGTATTCTTGGCTGGAGAATTCCCATGGACAGAGGAGCCTGGCAGGCTATAAACAGTCACGTGATTAAGCATAGCCCATATCTATTTTATAGCCATACATTTACTGCCATTTTTTTTAAAACATAGAGGGAAAGCTTACTTTTCTATATGACTAAAAATTTTGAGCTTCAAACTTTCTTATTTTCCATTGAAATATTTGTTTAATTGGCATACTTCATTAATAATGCATGGCTTCTTAGGAATACAACTCTGATGTATGGTCAAAAGATTTTATAGTTTCCCAGCCAGACCTACTGAATCAGATTACCTAGAGGATAAGGTCTTTAAAAACTTCTGGAATGAGAAACAGTTAGAAATCATTGACAGAAGTTTGTGCAAGATAAATTCCCAGGGGTTCTGGGGTACATGCAGGATAGGTGTGACTATTAGAGAACAGAGGACAGAAATTTGGAGGCCTATGTTTCCACATGCATAGCAATTTTAAAACTTACATTACTTTATGTAATTCTTCATCTGTCAGGAAGTGATCAGAAGAGATGGTGCCAAAACAGATGGGGGTCAGAAGAAAGTGGGTGTTGGCTCTGGTGGGGGAGACTGTGTCTCTGTTATGCATACAATCCTGGTCAGTATGTATGAATATTATAATCCAGAACTAAAAGAGGACTTCAGTTCAGTTCAGTTCAGTCGCTCAGTCGTGTCCGGCTCTTTGCGACCTCATGAATAGCAGCACGCCAGGCCTCCCTGTCCATCACCATCTCCTGGAGTTCACTCAAACTCACGTCCATCGAGTCGGTGATGCCATCCAGCCATCTCATCCTCTGTCGTCCCCTTCTCCTCCTGCCCTCAATCCCTCCCAGCATCAGAGTCTTTTCCAATGTGTCAACACTTCACATGAGGTGGCCAAAGTACTGGCGTTTCAGCTTTAGCATCATTCCTTCCAAAGAACACCCAGGGCTGATCTCCTTCAGAATGGACTGGCTGGATCTCCTTGCAGTCCAAGGAACTCTCAAGAGTCTTCTCCAACACCACAGTTCAAAAGCATCAATTCTTCAGCGCTCAGCTTTCTTCACAGTCCAACTCTCGCATCCATACATGACCACTGGAAAAACCACAGCCTTGACTAAATGGACCTTTGTTGGCAAAGTAATGTCTCTGCTTTTGAATATGCTATCTAGGTTGGTCATAACTTTTCTTCCAAGGAGTAAGCGTCTTTTAATTTCATGGCTGCAATCACCATCTGCAGTGATTTTGCAGCCCAAAAAGATAAAGTCTGACACTGTTTCCACTGTTTCCCCACCTATTTCCCATGAAGTGATGGGACCAGATGCCATGATCTTCGTTTTCTGAATGTTGAGCTTTAAGCCAACTTTTTCACTCTCCTCTTTCACTTTCATCACTTACAAGGAGGCAAGAGGGGGATTTGCTCCTGTTCAGTTACATTTAATCAGTACTGTTAAATACTGATATGAATGAGGGTCTCCCTTTCACTAAAAGGGAAGAAACCTAGGTCATCCCTGGCCCAGAAGGCTGGGATAGCAAAGTACCCGGATCTAAGACAGGAGTGAGAAGGGCGCCCTCTGTAGGTGGTACAGGATCAAAGCACGAATCAAATCGAACCTTCCTTCTCAGAAATTCTACTAGTTATACTTTGGCCACCTGATGCAAAGAACTGACTCGTTGGAAAAGACCCTGATGCTGGGAAAGATTGAAAGCAGGAGGAGAAGGGGACAACAGAGGATGAGATGTTTGGATGGCATCACCAACTCAATGGACGTGAGTTTGAGTGCGTGCTACAGTCCATGGGGTTGCAAAGAGTCGGACATGACTGACCAACTGAACTGAACTGACCTGATGTATAAGATCAATAATTGTTATGTAAAACAGTCCTTTATTAATTTTATTAACTTTAATTTTTAGCTCCCTGATGATTACAGAACCTAGTAACTACACAGCATTTTAGTCAAAGTGATAAGGATTTAAAAATTACTCTAAGCTACTGAAATTTTCTGATGTGAAATTGGTAAACTGAGCAAAGACACAGCAAAATTTCTGAACTGTTGAAAAGAAAAATAACACTGGTGGCTATTTGCAAGTATTTTAACGAGCAAACTGAGTCCTAAATTTGATGTTTGATAAGATTTTCGCATTTTTATAAAAATCACTATTTATTAAATAAATGAAAGAGCAGTTACAGTTTACAAAGCTATTTTAAAAGGAATTTTCCATATTTAGTAATGACCTTCCAAACTGCCTCAAAAAGAAAGCAATTGATCCTAATTTTATAAATGAAGAAACTGAGGCTCTGTGACAGTGAGAGATTTATTTGCTGAGGGTCACTAAGCTAACGTTTTGGAGTTGCAGCTTGGCTGATTCCAGGTAAGAATTCCACCATGACCACATGCTGACCAACTTAGGGATGTGGAACAGAAGCCGAGGAGAAAGGTTTTTTCCAGAAAGCTTCTGCTATACCAAAAATGGGGCTTCCCTGGTGGCTCTACTTGCAATACAGGAGACCTAGATTTGACTCTGGGTTGGGAAAATCCCCTGGAGAAGGAAATGGCAACCCATTCCAGTATTCTTGCCTGGAGAATCCCATGGACAGAGAAGCCTGGTGGGATGCAGTCCATACAGCAGAAAATTACCGAAGGTCAATATGTCCTTGTTTAAAAGTACATTTCCTATTTTTAACACAATAATCCCTCATATGCTTGCTTCTTTTATCATGAAGATGTAATATTTAAGGATTAATAACCAGCAGGCTGAAATCTATTGAGAGTTGGCAGCAAATTTATGATGTTCTCAATCCAAAGGGATTTTTATGGTCTTAACACATATCCAGATGTAGTTTTAAAATCAGGGAAAGAAATAAAGTTTAAAGTTTAGCACTGACACAGAAAAAACTGGTGTTGGGGAACTGCCCTATCTTCTATTTAAAGATAACTCTACCCTTTAAAGGAAATTAGATCATCCTCCAATAAAATGATAGGGGTGAAATGTGTTGCCCACATAAAAAATTACGTTATTATTAAATTACAAATCTTTTTATTCTGTACTTCCCTGGTGGCTCAGTTGGTAAATGATCTGCCTGCAATGCGGGAGACCTGGGTTCGATCCCTGGGTTGGGAAGATCCCCTGGAGAAGGGTAAGGCTACACACTCCAGTATTCTGGCCTAGAGAATTCCATGGACTGTGTAGTCCATGGGGTCTCAAAGAGTCAGACACGACTGAGCGACTTTCACTTACTTACTTACTTACTTACATTTTCTTTCGAATAGTGATTCTCCATGATACAAATTGAAGGTACTCATGGATGGCTTATTAATTTTAGAGTCAATTGTTTTTTTAGGAACCTGACAATTAAATCAGGCTGATATTCAGACTGAGAAATCACTTATGTTTTAATTCATATCTTACAACAATAGATAGAAATGTTGTACAAGCCAGGTTCTCAAATACGCCTATAATTCTGAAATGAAACTTGGCTTCAAGATGTGCTAAGTGCCAAGTATAATAAGGCAATGTTGTTTCAGGGGAAATCTGAAATATTAGAAAGAAAGTTATGTGTTGAGTTATGACAAAGGTAAGTAGTATTCAACTGGAAATCTTGCTATATATACAATACTGCATACTACAGACCACAAAATAGAACTCCATCTTACCATTTAAGTCTCATATTGGAAAAAAATTTGTTTCATTCTAAAATAATAGGTACAAAGAAAGTATAAGTGATCCACTAAAATACCCTGGGAAAACTATAGATCTCAGTGTGCATGTGTGTGTGTGTGTGTGTGTTAAAACCCAGCCACATTATAGACGCTAAACCATCAGTATCAGAAGACCAATTTATCTAAGAGTAAAATTAAAATTATTTCTCAATGCTGTTTATCCATGTGTAAAATTGTAAACATATCTGAAAAAATATTAAGAATTTTGTATATTCTGTTTAAAAAGGAAATTATCAATAATGGACACAGTTAATATTTTCTACTTGAACTTTCCATTTATTTAGTTGAAGGTTAGAGGTGGATTGGATTAGACTCTAAAGCAGGGATGAAAAATGGACTGTAATTGGATCTTCTGAATTTCATATACACCTTGTAAACTTATAAACTATATTAATAAAGGAAAAATTCTATATTTCTCTTCTTCCAAGAAATGGATATTAAAATCAGGCTTCTAAAAATTAATTTCCTTTTAATATTTTGAATCTGAAACTATAATTTCCAAACAATTAAAAAATTCCATTTGTTTAAGTTTTACTCAAATATTATGGAATAATATATTGTTGAATACAAAAGTTAAAAGTTTTAATAAGTTCCAAGAATCCACGTGCAATGCAGGAGATTCGGATTCGAATCCCTGGGTTGGGAAGATCCCCTGGAGAAGGGAAAGGCTACCCACTCCAGTATTCTAGCCTGGAGGATTCCATGGACAGGAGAGCCTGGTGGGCTACAGTCCATGCGGTTGCAAAGAACCGGACACAACTGAGTGACTAATACACACACAAGAATATAAAAATATTTTGACATTAAAAAGTATATACAAGTGCTGATGGGAATACAAATGGTGCAGCTGCTTTTGGAAAACTGGCAGCTCCTCAAAAGGTAAAACATCGAGTTTTCATATAAGCCAGCAATTTTATTCCTAGGTGTCAACCCAAGAGAAATGGAAACATATGTTTATACAAAACTCATATATTAATGTTCATAGCAGCATTATTCATAATAGTTAAAAAGTGAAAACTACCCAGATGTGTCCTTCAACAGAAGAATGGATAAACAAAAATGTGATGCATCCATATAAAGGAATATTATTTGGCAGTAAGAATGAATGAATACTGCTGTATACTATAACATGGATGAACCTTGAAAACGTGATGCCAAGTGAAAGCAGTGAGTCACAAGGACCAAATGCTGCATGATTCCATATAAATGAAATGTCCAGTTCAGGCAAATCTATAGAAACAAAACAAACAGCATCTCTATAGTATCTCTAGGCAACAAGTGGTTGCCTAGGGCTAGGAAGGGGGAATGCTGGGAAAAAATGACAATTGACGACTAACATGCATGGAATTTCTTTTTAGGGTGAGAAAATGTCCTAAAACTGATTTCAATGATGGTTGTACAACTGTGAAAAAAGAAGGGAGCAATAGCAATCTCTTAAAAACTAATTGGTGCAAATAAATCATGTTTCTTCAAAAAAGACTTGCACACTTGTCCAGATACAAAGATATTTAAATCTAGCATATTCATAGGAGTATTAAAAAAAAAAAAAACTTACAGTACTCCAGTTCTTCAGGAACTGAAAATACGAATGACTATGCAGGCCATTATTCATGTTCAGTAGAACATTTCGACTGAATTCATTACAGTTCTTTGACTACAAAGGGAAAACATCACCAGGCTTTAATAGATCTCCTTGAGTTTTTATATCAAAATACATCAATATATAAATAAATATATTAAAAACATGTAAGCATATCAAAATATATCTGATCATCTGAAGAGTAATTCACTAACAAGCACACAGTTGGCATGTATCAGCTGACTGTCTGAAGTCACATATCCAAGACTTCACAAAACTACAGAATGCCTCTGAGGGGTTCAGTTCAGGATTGTGTCCACTGCGTGTTTTCATCTCACAGATAATCCATTCCAAGTACAGTATTAATATAAAAATCTCCCTGCTATAACATCAAAGAAGAGGACTAAGCAAAGATCAAGCAAAGGTATTTGGCAATCCACCGTGCCAGTGGATGGAGACTTAGTTCAGCAACTGCATTTGTATACATCCTAATCCAGGCTGAACATCTGGACTGCTGATCAAGCTCAACACTCATGTGACTGGGAGAATTTTGGCATAAACACAGACAGGGTTATGTATATGGGTTCTTTTTGCAGCCTGATATTTATGTTGTGGAAATTAAACATGAATTTATGCAAAAAGACAGTATATCAGTACATACGAATGGTATTTAGAGATTGCCTTCTTGCCAGTATTGTAGTAGGCTCTGGGGAATTAAAAATTCATGATGATATGTATTTATAAAGAACATGCAAAAGAGATACAATATGTTCTTTAATCATCATTATAATAGATACCCCATGTATTATTTTCCTTCATGAGTTTAGCCCTAAACACATTATAAAATATTTAATCAAATATCTACAACACTAAAATTTTATTTGCTTTGTTTTCTCCTCTGCCTCTTCTTTGCCTATAATTTTAAGTGACTTAAAATTATAAGGATAATTATATTTCCTTATATTATATAAGGAATATATTATATACTATATATTTCCTTATATTATAAGGAAAATTATAAGAATCAGGATACCAGACTTCCCTTTTTCCATCCCAAGGAGCTCTGACAACAAATCATTTCACACATGAAATGGACAAACGGTGGGCTCGTTTTTAGATTTTTGAGATATCCAAAATTAACCACTAAAGTAACTTTGGGGACACTTCTGAGATCATGGAACATTCTGCATCACCCACAAATTTTTTGGAAATTCAGCCTTCACTGAAGCCAGAATTAGAGTTGACCACGTGGGAAGATTTTTTTTTTTTTTTTTCAAGAAACCCTCAACTCAAACACCTTTGTTTGTGTATAGCAGTCAGTGTTGTTAGCTACCAACAGATGAAATCACTTTTAAGTAGCTAAGCAGAAAGATGATGGATAAAGATGTCAGGCAGCTCTTTGAATCTGCAGAAGGACCAGAGAGCCTAGCTTGGAGGCTGCACAGTTAAGAACCATAATTCTACTCCCACCATTGATAAATGGCACCAGCAAAGACACCAACCACTGCAGCAGTTGCTGAATGAGGCCACCACAGACCACACCGCCCACACTGCTGAGGGTGAGTCCTGAACAGCACCACTAGAACCTCGGCCACAGGCAGCTCTGTAAACTGAGTGCACCCACCATGGCTCTCTGGCTTCCCAGGTGGCACTAGTGGTAAAAAAAATTGCATGCCAATGCAGAAGACACAAGAAACACAAGTTCAATCCCTGGGTGGGGAAGATCCCCCGGAGTAGGAAATGGCAACCCACTCCAGTATTCTTGCCTGGAAAATTGCATGGATAGAGGAGCCTGGCAGGCTACAGTCCATGGGGTCGCAAAGAGTCAGACATGACTGAGTGACTGAACATACACACACACACACACACACACACACACACACACCATGGCTCTCGCACAAGTGGATTTGACAGTACCGGTGCCATCAGCTCCCAGTTCAAGTCTGGAATGGTTTGCCCTCCACTAATGGCAAGGAAAGATGGGAGTCCTGGCTGCCCACTTCCTTGCAGGAGATGGGCTCTCAAAAGGTGGTGGTCTCAAAAGGTGGTGATGGTGTTACCAAGCTCAAGCTCACTCTGCTCACTGCACAATAAGCCAATAAATCCGAGAGACAAGGGGTTGAGAAAAGAAAGGGACTTCATTCAGGGAAGAGGCTGACCGAGAAGATGGCAGGCTAGCACCTCAAAATACCCTCTTGTGGGGTCTGGATGCTAGGTTCTTTTGTAGAGTCAGAGAGAAAGTGTAGGGTAAGGGAGTTAGAGAAGGCGAGGTTCCGAAAAAGAACGAGACCGGCACTCTACAGGAACAGATCACCTTTAATGAGGCCAGAAGGGGCAGTAGTCAGATTAGTGAGCTGCTGCACTAACCCAAGAAAAGAGTAAGTATATATAGGCATATATGTGGAAAGCTACTGTTTTTAGGCGGCCTGTTCTTCTTGAGGATTGTACGGAGTACTTATCTCTTAAACAGCTGGGGCAAGGAATTCTGGAGATCGGCCAGGGACTGGACCAGCAGGAACCGGGCAAATTAACCTTAATGTCCATTTTGTTTTTCCTTCAGGTGAGAGAGTTCTTTGTTTTGCGTAGAATGGTGGGGAGGACCTGACTAGGAGTTTTAACTCCAGGTTATTTTGAGCCATGTAACTTTCCTTCAGAAAGAATCAATGAGGAACTAAAGTCAAAAGGCAGAATACAGAGGGAGAGGCAGTGGGGCATTGAAGTGAAAGGGTCTTCAGTCTTGTAAAACGTCTCCAAGGAAATGGCCAGCCTTTGGAAGGGCTGTGTTAATCTTTTCTGTTCACAGGTGGGCAGGGTCAGATAATCTCTCTATAAGCTAAACAAAGGCACTTTAGTTTGCAGTCAGGCAGAGGGGCAGGGTCCTTTGAGGCAAGCCATTAACTATGATTATAATAACAAAAGCAAGTCAAAGAAACAGTTTCCAAAATGGAGTAAGAACTGGCTTCTTCTCCACCACAGGGGGGAAATGCTGGCCAAAACTGCTGGATGGCCTAACAGCCTAAAATATTCAACAGGATGTGAAAACATTGCTTTTCAGATTCCTGGTAGACCGTGCTTTTCTCTGCTCTGAAAATATAACTTCTGTGATAGGTGGAGAGGGTTGGAGAACAGAAACAGTGTTCCTTCCCAACACTACTATTCCCTTACACATAATTCTTTCGTATGCTTGTTTACTTACAGATTATGTTCAGCATCGTAAAATTTCAGTTCCAATACATGAAATTTGATAATAAATTTTTGATACACAATTATAAAAAGAGAGAAATAAGGGAAGTTGAAACTATGGCAGAAGAGTTGATATGACTGTCTTCCTCATATGCCTGGAATGCTTCTGGAAATAAAACATAATTACTCAAGTTAAAAAATTTGGCACTTTCATAAATTCATGGTTATAAAAAACAAACAGTTTCTCAACATCATTCCTCTCCTGTTTAAGTTTTTCTTTTCTCAAAAACACCCCTCTCTCCATGGTGACTATTTTAAGCTTTATCTATTTGCCTTAAATGTCCATCTCATCCTGCCCAGGGCAGATAAACACCTCATTCTCTGGCTATCATTCTCTTTCCCTCTAGTGATGATAGAGCCTGAGACCCTCTTGTCTGAGACTAATCCCGCCCATGCTCTGGACCCCATCTTCTCCCACTTTTTCATGGGTCCCCACCATCATTTATTTCACTGTGTTTGCACTGTTTGCAAACTGTAGGTTTGCAAACTCTACATCTATACTGGCTATTCCTCCTCGGCATGGAGACATGCTCAAGGCTCTCACATTGTCAAAAACATCTTTCTTCATCCAGAGGTCTGTCTTCCTGTTGCTACCAAGTTTATCATTGCCCTTACAGCCCCATTTTTCCCCACTGGACTACCTCTATTATCTCACTCTGCAGGCCCTCTTCAGCCCCTGAGATTCCCTGTACTGCTCCTAGAAGTCAGCAAAGACTGTGAGAACTGAATCTAATCGTTCTTGGGTTTTATCTTCCTTGATCACTCAGCAGCTTTGAGACTGCTGACACCACTTTTCTCTTCATTTCTCTGAAACTACAGTCTCTTCATCCTCCCCTTCTTCTCTGGTCTCTTCTCAGGCTCCTTGGAAGGCTTTAACCCACTTACCTCTTAATGTCATTATTCCCCAGCCTTAGTCTTTGACCTCACATTTTTTTTCTCTTCACACCTCAGTGGGCTTCTGCATTTCCTCTCATGATTCCAAATATTGTCTAAATAACAACGACTCTAAAACCTACATCTTCTCCCTCATCTTCTAAGCTTCTAAGCTCTAGGCCCACGTTTCTGACACTTTATCTCACGTAGCCTCCTGGAAATCCCACAGGAATCACCCACTCAGAATGCTCAAAACTGAGCTCCCAATTCCTCCCTCTAAGCCTGCCTGTTTCCACAGCTGGCTCTCTTCCTTATGGAAGCATTCCTTAAGGAATCCTTACGAAAGCATCATCCCAGCTGACTAAGCCAGAAAACTGCCATTACCCTTCACTCATCAATTTTTTTCAGTCCTCATATCCAGCCATTCATGAAGCTCTTTCTGCTGATTTGCCACTTCAGTATCACTCAGGACTGTTCATCTCTCCATCCCTAAAGTTTTACTCCAGTTTATGCCATGACTGTCTCATGTCTGCATCTGGATGGCCACCCAGCTTCAGTATTTCCCCTGCCTCCAGCCCCACCCCCTCCAGTGCACTGTCTACACTGCAGCCAAGGGGGGCTTTCTAGTGTCCAAATATGCCTGCTGGCTTCTTTGTCTAACACCTTTTACTGCTACCCCACAGGCTCCAAGGATAAAGTCTAAACTCTCTAATATGTCTTAAGATCTTTCGTTGACCTTGCTCCTTGCTTACTTTTTCAGCCTTAATAGTTACTCACAATGCTCCAGCCACTGTAGCACTCTTTCTGTTGGCTGTTACACCTGGCCACATGTAAACAGTGACCCAAATAACTGAACTTGGTAGGAGGAGTGACATTATTTCAGTAAGTCTTCTACACTGGAAACTTTAAGTTGCAAATTTTCAAAGATGTAAACGTGCGTTTGCATGTCCCGTTGGGAAAGTTAGTTCACGTGTCTGGCGTATATTTTCATCGCATGAATCCTCTACAAGTGGATCTGCTTTTGTGAACTTTACAGTTCTGTATGGGGTACATAGTACAGTATTTTTATCTCAAGTCCATGATGTCTGAAAGGAAATGTAAAGGCAGAGGTGATGTAGCTGGTATTGATAAGAAGTACCAGCTGTTGTACTGTACTTTTCAAGGTACTGTATTCCAAGATGAAAAAATATTTTTATTATTTGTATTTGTTTATGTATTATTCGTGTGAAAAGTATTATAAATCTATTACAGTACAGAACTATATAGGCCACTGAGTAAATTGGGTATGAAGGCTAACTTTGTTGGACTTACGGATAAACTGGACTTGAGAATGGAATATTTCCTGCCATATAGGGGGCTTGTCTGGTGGCTCAGACAGTAAAGAATCTGCATGCAATGCAGGAAGCCTGGGCTCAATCCTTGGGTAGGGAAGATCCCCTGGAGAAGGGAATGGCTATCCACTTCAGTATTCCTGCCTGGAAAATCCTATGGACAGAGGAGCCTGGCAGGCTATAGCCCATGGTGTCGCAAAGAGCTGGACACGACTGAATGACTAACATATATTACCTGCCATAGCAGTAAACAAGGATATCACAGTCATCAGAGATTGCAGCCCTCCTACATGAGCTGGTGAGCCCTAAGACGACTCAGAAAGGAAAAGAATACCTCCTCTCTAGCAGCCATCAGACTGCAGCAATTTCCTAAGGTAAGCCCCGAAGAAGTGAAGCTCAGGATGTGAAAATATGGGATAATGGCTCCAGGATACCTGAGACGCATATGAAGGGAATGATTGCATTGAGCCCAGATTCTTGCATCTTCCCATACATAGAAAAGCACTAAATTCCTTAACTTGGGTTATCTGGTTTTCTTACAATAATTTTTTACTGTTAAGACTACCTGCCCTTTGTTGCACAACTTCTATATAACTGGCTCCTCCCCTCACCTTCTCAAAGCACTTCTCTCAGGGTTACTTGAGATGCTGTCTCCTGGGCTTGAAGTCCTAAAATTTCTATCATATACAACATAACTCTCAACTTTTAGGTTGTGAATATTTTTTAAGTTGACAGACTTATGAAAGGGCTCTTGAAATGGAACTCGTTTGTATGTAAGTGACTGACTGTATTAGAAAATCCAGAGGGATGTGGTTCAGGGTTACAACTGCTGCTCCTTGATATCATCCACCTCCCAGGCTCCTTATTATATCAGTTTATGCTACCACCTACAGGCTGTATATTGTCACCCTGCTTGTTTAACTTATATGCAGAGTACATCATGCACAATGTTGGGCTGGATGAAGCACAAGCTGGAATCAAGATTGCCAGGAGAAATATCAAGAACCTCAGAGATGCAGATGACACAACCCTAATGGCAGAAAGTGAAGAGGAACTAAAGAACCTCTTGATGAAAGTGAAAGAGGAGAGCGAAAAAGCTGCCTTCAAACTCAACATACAAAAAGCGAAGATCATGGCATTCAGTCCCATCATTTAATGACAAATAGATGGGGAAACAGTGGAAACAGTGACAGACTTTATTTTCTTGGGCTCCAAAATCACTGTAGGTGGTGACTGCAGCCATGAAATCAAAAGACACTTGCTCCTTGGAAGAAAAGCTATGATGAACCTAGACAGCATATTCAAAAGCAGAGACAACACTTTGCCAACAAAGATCTATAGAGTCAAAGTAATGGTTTTTCTAGTAGTCATGTTCAGATATGAGAGTTGGACCCTAAAGAAGGTTGAGCCCCAAAGAAATGAAGCTTTTGAACTGTGGTGTTGGAGAAGACTCTTGAGAATCCCTTGGACTACAAGGAAATCAAACCAGTCAATCATAAAGGAAATCAACCCTTGGAAAGACTGATGGTAAAGCTGAAGCTCCAATCCTTTGACCACCTGATGTGAAGAGCCAATTGACCCTGATGCTAGGAAAGATTGGAGGCAGGAGGAGAAGGGGACAACAGAGGATGAGATAGTTGGATGTCAACTACTGACTCATTGGACATGAGTTTGAGCAAACTCTGGGAGATAGGGAAGGACAGGCAAGCCTGGCACACTACAGTCCATGGGGTCACAAGGAGTCAGACACGACTAAGTGACTAAACAACGTTACCACCTACAGCTTTCCTCCTTATGGTCACCTCCCAGTAACAAGATGACTGCTTCACCTTGAACAATACATTCTCTTTACAGATAGCAGATGAGACAGGAAGCATGAAGAAAGAGTGTTGTAAGGAAAAGCCAATTTTGACTCCATGTTGGAAACTGTTTCTTTGACTTGCTTTTCATTGTTTTTGTTATTATAATCATACTTAATAGCTTTCCTTAAAGGACCTTGCCCTTCTGCCTAACTGTAAACTAAAGTGCCTTTGTTTAGCTCATAGAGAGATAATCTGACCCTGCCCACCTGTGAACAGACAAGATTAACACAGCCCTTCCAAAGGCTGGTCATTCCCTTGGAGATGTTTTACAAGACTGAAGACCCTTTCACTTTAATGCCCCACTGCCTCTCCCTCTCTATTCTGCCTTTTGACTTTAGCTCCTCTTTGCTTCTTTCTCTCTGACTCTCCAAAAGCACTTAGCATACAGACCCCACACGATAGTTATTTTGAGGCACTAGCCTGCATCTGGAAAAGGGCTGGGAAACAGACTCTTGGAGGGCACAAACAAAACCTTGTGCACACCAGGACACAGGAGAAAGGAGCAGTGACCCCACAAAAAACTGACCCAGACCTGCCTCTGAGTGTCCAGGAGTCTCTGGCAGAGGTATGGGTCAGCAGTAGCCTGCTTCAGAGATGGGGGTACTGAGTGCAGCAGTGTGTGCATGGAAACTTTCGAAGGAGGTCCCCATTATCTTCATTACCTCCACCATAGTTTGGCCTCAGGTCAAATAACAGGGAGGGAACACAGCCTTGCCCATCAACAGAAAATTGGATTAAAGATTTACTGAACATGGGCCCCTGATCAGAACAAGACCCAGTTTCCCCCTCAGTCAGTCTCTCCCATCAGGAAGCTTCTATAAGCCTCTTATCCTTTTCAATCAGAGGGCAGACAGACTGAAAACCACAATCACAGAAAACTAACCAATCTGATCACATGGACCACAGCCTTGTCTAACTCAATGAAACTATGAGCCATGCTGTGTAAGGCCACCCAAGATGGACGGGTCATGGTGGGGAGTTCTAACAAAATGTGGTCCACTGGGGAAGGAAATAGCAAACCACTTCAGTATTCTAGCCTTGAGAACCCAATGAACAGTATGAAAAGGCAAAAAGATAGGACACTGAAAGATGAATGCCCCAGGTTTGTAGGTACCCAATATGCTACTGGCGATCAGTGGAGAAATAACTCTGAAAGAATGAAGAGATGGAGCCAAAGCAAAAACAACACCCAGTTGTGGATATGACTGGTGATGGAAGTAAAGTCCAATGCTGTAAAGAGCAATACTGCAAAGGAACCTGGAATGTTAGGTAGATGAATCAAGGCAAATTGGAAGTGGTCAAACAGGAGATGGAAAGAATGAACATCAACATTTTAGGAATCAGTGAAATAAAATGGACTGGAATGGGTGAATTTAACTCAGATGACTGTGGGCAAGAATCCCTTAGAACAAATGGAGTAGCATCATAGCCAACAAAAGAGTCCAAAATGCAGTACTTGGATGCAACCTCAAAAATGATAGAAAGATCTCTGTTCATTTCCAAGGCAAACCATTCAATATCACAGTAATCCAAGTCTATGCCCTGACAAGTAATGCTGAAGAATAGGAAGTTGAATGGATCTATGAAGACCTACAAGACCTTTTAGAACTAAAACCCCAAAAAGATGTCCTTTTCATTATAGGGGACTGGAATGCAAAGGTAAGAAGTCAAGAAATATCTGGAGTAACAGGTAAATTTGGCCTTGGAGTACAGAATGAAGCAGGGCAAGGACTAAGAGAGTTTTGCCAAGAGAACGCACTGGTCATAGCAAACACCCTCTTCCAACAACACAAGAGAAGACTCTACACATGGACATCACCAGATGGTCAATACTGAAATCAGACTGATTATATTCTTTGCAGCCAAAGATGGAAAAGTTCTATAGAGTTAGCAAAAACAACACAGGGACCTGACTGTGACTCAGATCATGAACTCCTTATTAGCAAATTCAGACTTAAATTGAAGAAAGTAGGGAAAACCACTAGACCATTCAGGTATGACCTAAATCAAATCCTTTACAACTATACAGTAGAAATGACAAATAGATTCAAGGGATTAGATCTGATAGACAGAATGCCTGAAAATCTATGGAAAGAGGTTCGTGACATTGTACAGGAGGCAGTGATCAAGACCATCCCCAAGGAAAAGAAATGCAAAAAGGCAAAATGGTTGTCTGAGGAGGCCTTACAAAGAGCTATGAAAAGAAGATAAGTGGAAAGCAAAGGAGAAAAGGAAAGATATAGCCATTTGAATGCAGAGTTCCAAAGAATAGCAAGAAGAGATAAAAAAGCCTTCCTCAGTGATCAGTGCAAATAGAGGAAAACAATAGAATGGGAAAGCCTAGAGATTTCTTCAAGAAAATTAGAGATACCAAGGGAAGTCTTCATGCAATGATGGGCTTAATAAAGGACAGAAATGGCATGGACCTAACAGAAGCAGAAGATATTAAGAAGAGGTGGCAAGAAAACACAGAAGAACTATCCGAAAAAGATCTTCATGACCCAGATAACCATGATGGTATGATCACTCACCTAGAGCCAGACATCCTGGAATGCAAAGTCAAGTGGGCCTTAGGAAGCATCACTATGATCAAAGCTAGTGGACATGATGGAATTCCAGTTGAGCTGTTTCAAATCCTAAAAGATGGTGCTCTGAAAGTGCCGCACTCAATATGCCAGCAAATTTGGGTAACTCAGCAGTGGCCACAGGACTGGAAGACATCAATTTTCATTCCAATCCCAAAAAAAGGCAATGCCAAAGAATGTTTAAACTATTGCACAATTGCACTCATCTCACATGCTATCAAAATAATGCTCAAAATTCTCCAAGCCAGGCTTCAACAGTACATGAACCAGAAACTTCCAGATGTTTAGGCTGGATTTAGAAAAGGCAGACGAATCAGAGGTCAAATTGCCAACATCTTTTGGATCACTGAAAAAGCAAGAGAGTTCCAGAAAAACATCTACTTCTGTTTTATTGACTATGCCAAAGCCTTTGACTATGTGGATCACAACAAACTGTGGAAAATTCTGAAAGAGATGGGCATACCAGACCACCTGACCTGCCTCTTGAGAAATCTGTACGCAGGTCAGGAAGCAACAGTTAGAACTGCACATGGAACAACAGACTGGTTCCAAATTGGGAAATACGTCAAGGCTATATATTATCACCCTGCTTATTTAACTTATATACAGAGCACATCATGAGAAATGCTGGGCTGAATGAAGCATAAGCTGGAATCAAGATTGCTGGGATAAATATCAATAACCTCAGATATGCAGATGATGCCACCCTTATGGCAGAAAGTGAAGAGGAACTAAAGAGCCTCTTGATGAAAATGAAAGAGAAGAGTGAAAAAGTAGGCTTAAAACTCAACATTCAGAAAATTAAGATCATGACACCTCGTCCCATCACTTCATGGCAAATAGATGGGGAAACAATGGAAACAGTGAGAGACTTTATTTTGGGGGGCTCCAAAATCACTGCAGATTGTGACTGTAGGTATGAAATTAAAAGATGCTTGCTCCTTGGAAGAAAAGTTATGACCAACCTAGACAGCATATTAAAAAGCAGAGATATTACTTTCCCAACAAAGGTCCTACTAGTGAAAGCTGTTTTTTCCAGTAGTCATGTATGAATGTGAGAGCTGGACTATAAAGAAAGTTGAGTGCTGAAGAATTGATGCTTTTGAACTGTGGTTTTGGAGTAGACTCTTGAGAGTCCCTTGGATAGCAAGGGGATCCAACCAGTTCATTCTAAATGAAATCAGTCTTGAATATTCATTGGAAGGACAGATGCTGAAGCTGAAACTCCAATATTTGGGCCATCTGATGTGAAGAACTGACTCATTTGAAAAGACCGTGATGCTGGGAAAGCTTGAAGGTGGGAGGAGAAGGAGATGACAGAGGATGAGATGGTTGGATGGCATCACTGACTCGATAGACATCAGTTTGAATAAGCTCGGGGAGTTGGTGATGGACAGGGAAGCCTGGCATGCTGTAGTCCATGGGGTCGCAAAAAGTTGGACATGACTGAGTGACTGAACTGAACTGAACTGAATCTGCCATCTTCTTGGTCAGCCGGCTCCCTAAATATATCACTTACTTGTCTTAACCCCTTTTCTCTTGGATTTATTGGCCTACCGTGCAGCCAGCAGAGTGAGTTTGGACTAGGTAACAAGAACACCTGTATTAGGAAGGCTAAACTGAAGAAGGAATTCATAGGGCCTGGACTCCATCTTAGGCCTGTTCATGCTGATCATGCTCAGCCACCTTTCCAATGGACTCTGAACTCTGTGTTTAGTGCCTATGAAAACAACCACAGAAGGATAAGACCCCCTCCAGACAGGGGAACCTCAAAGATCGTATCTAAGTTACTCATTGCCTAAGAGAAAACATACACTAGTCACCCCTTCCTTCAGACAGGCCATAAATTTTTCTGTATCTACTGGAGTGTAACCTCGGGTTTATTGATTATTGGCTAATTGTTTGACTGTTTGAGTACATGAGCACATAGCACGTGGATGATGGGGTTATTGGGATTGTATTTTCCTTGGTTTATGTAAGTCTCAAGGAATCTGGAGTGGTGGGTTCAGACACGTACACATGGGGTATAAAAGGTTTTCACAAATGCTGGTCGGGGTCCTTGGCTGAGAGGAGACTCTGCCTTGGGCCCGCCGGTGTAATAAACTGCACTCCACTATCTACATTGTCCTTCTGAGTGAGTTTGTTTCCCAGAACGTGTGGCTACAAAAAAACCTACTCATAAATTTCCTCAACATCTACTTATGTTTTCAGCAGAGCTCTGTCATGTGGCCCTTAAGTCTAAGTCAAACAAGAACAAGTAGCTTTCTGTCTGTTTTTATATGCCTTTTAACCTGGGTGTTTTGCTACTTTGAACAAAATGAGAGCTCTCTTAATAAGAAAGAACTAAAAATGCCATTTTGACTAAATAACAGAATTTACCACAGGAAATGTTATGAATCCCTGAAATATTAAAACATTCTCTCTCAGGTCCTTTTTTCATTGTCCCTTGCTGCTGTTTTCACCTGGAACAATTTTTTGTAACTCTGATGTCCCTGGCCAACTTCTACGTATACCTCAGATCTACCCTAAATATCACTTCTTTCAGAATGTCTGCTTTGAACCACTCCTGTCTCACCTTCCCTCAGATTCCAAACCAACACTTCCTGTGTACTCTCATGATGGTTGGATTTTTAAACTCTGACATAATTTTCTTTTTACTCCCCAGACTTTCCCACAAGACTATCTATTTTGCTCACCACTGTATGTTAAGAGTATGAAATATATACACTCAGTATAACTTGTTGAATGAATATGAAATACACATGAATATGTTAATTATTAAAAGGATGTATATAATATATATATACTATTTATATGCATTATATATCTATTTAACACAGTATACAGATGTTAGTAGTTAGAATAGGAAAAAGGAATCCAAAACGGCAGTGGTTAAAAGACAAAGAAAGGGAAAAGCCCTCGAAAATGGAACGAAAGAAAATCCAGGGACTGGAGTGAGAACCTCAGGTGAAACAAATACACCCGCTTCCTGGCTAGGCCAATTTGCATAGGGCAGCCTGGTTGGGGGTGAGGGTGGGGGCGGAGGAGGAGACAAAACATAAAACGAGGAAGCTAAAAGGGATTGAGGCCTCTCTTTTGGGGCCAGCCTGCCCTCATGCCTCCAGGGTTTCCTATCCTTTGTTTGACAAATAAAACTCTGAGCTGTAACCAAGCTATAACACTGGTTCGCCATTTTAAATCTTTGTTGTGTCAAGACAGAACCAAGGAAATTACACACTCTCCCAACACAGAGATCCAAGGAATTAGAACATACTTGAAGAAAAATATGGGCTGAATCATGGGGTGGGTCAATTTTACTCAAAATTAATAATATGTGCTTCATATCCCCTGCCATCACCCCTATAATGCTACTGGCCACTTGCTTGGATGTGTCATTTTTAAGATGTTAGTGTATGTAAGACAGATCAATGAGATTCAAAACAGCTAGCTACTTTGAAGAAATGAATGACTAGAATAAAGATCAGGATTAAAGAATATACCAGATGATGAATCAAAGGAGAGATTCTAATATTTCTCTCTCTCTTTCTCTCATCTTGGCAATGAAAGCTTTCTAATTGGAACATAATAGTTTTATTATCACTTTATGAAGACTTACTCATGTTTTAAACTATCATCATCAAATTTCAAATGTTATTACACATCCTCTCCCACTTCCCAATGCCTTACCATTTAGCAGACAGTAAACAAAATTCTGTTGGATAAAAATGTGCCATTTTTATGGCACTGGCTGGATATGTCAAGAAGAAACAGTTAGAACCAGACATGTAACAACAGACTGGTTCCAAATTGGGAAAGGAGTATGTCAAGTCTATATGTAGTCACCCTGCTTATTTAACTTATATGCAGAGTACATCATGCAAATGTTGGGCTGGATGAATCATAAGCTAGAATTAAGATTGCCAGGAGAAATATCAACAACTTCAGATATGCAGATGATACCACTCTAATGGCAGAAAGTGAACAAGAACTAAAAAGTCTCTTGATGAGGGTTAAAGAGGACAGTGAAAAAGCAGGTTTAAAACTCCACAGTCAAAAAAATAAGATCTGGTCCCTTCACTTCATGACAAATAGAAGGGGAAAAAGCAGGAGCAGTGAAAGACTTTATTTTCTTGGGCTCCAAAATCACTGTGGTTGGTGACTGAAAACATGCAATTAAAAGATAGTTGCTCCTTGGAAGGAAAGCTATTAAATGACAACATATTAAAAAGAGAAGACATCACTTTGCTGACCATATAGTCAAAGCTATGGTTTTTCCAGTAGTCATATATGGAGGTAAGAGTTGGACCATAACGAGGGCTAAGCACTGAAGAACTGATGCTGGAGAAAACTCTTGAGAGTCCCTTGGACTGCAAAGAGATCAAACCAAGTCAACCCTAAAGGGAATCAACCCTGAATATTCATTGGAAGGACCGATGCTGAAGCTCCAATACTTTGGCCACCCAATATGAAGAGCCGACTCATTGGATAAAAACCTGATGCTGGCAAAGACTGAAGGCAAAAGAGGAAGGGGCTGGCAGAGGATGAGATGGTTGGAAAGCATCACTGACTCAACTGATATAAACTTGAGCAAATTTGGGGAGATAATGGAGCACAGAGAACCCTGGTATCCTGTAGTTAATGGGGTCACAAAGAGTTGCACATGACTTGGCAACTGAACAACAATGACAACAAAATGTCATTATTCTTCATATAAGAGAAAAATGGCAAAACTTAGCTTAGAAATTGTTGTCTAAGGATTTCCAGACTGTATTTCACAGAAGAATAAGACTCCATGCAGGTTTCTCAGGCCTAATTTTTCTTCTGTGTAGAATTCTGTGTCTTTTTATTAATCCTTATGACATGTATTGATAATTTACCACATCCATCTTCCCTCTTAGGTAAACCTGGACTCCAAAATCTATATGAATTATTTATGAATTAATGCTTTCTGAAAATTGAAGAAAAATTGAAGTGTAAACAAAAAATTAAGATTGAAGAAGAGTTAATGTTTGCTAACCTCATTCTGATTCTGGGAAAGATTGAAGGCAGGAGGAGAAGGGGACGACAGAGGATGAGATGGTTGGATGGCATCACTGACACAATGGACATGAGTCTGAGTGAACTCCAGGAGGTGGTGATGGCCAGGGAGGCCTGGCATGCTGCAGTCCATGGGGTCGCAAAGAGCCGGACACAACTGAGCGATTGAACGGAACTGAACCTCATTCTAAGTGGGACAGTCATCAGAGAACATGCTTTAGGAAAACAAGCCATATCTCTGAATGAAATAAATACTCTAACTTCCATATTTCACTAACATGACTAATGTAAAACTGACATAATGTTATAAAAACATTATTAAAAATTAAAGAACTTCATGACATAAGTGAAGTTAAAAGTCTTCTTGTAAATAAACCATTACTTATTCATTCTTTCTATCTTCATCCAAATTAATCACCTGCTATGATACAAGGAAGGTCTCAACTGGGTAAATGTTTGCTTTCAAACCTAGAAGCAATGTTTTTCTTATTTTCTCCCTCTGTTACTTCTTCTCAGATTTACTGAGATATAATTGACATATAACATTGTAAAAGTTAAAGATACATAGCCTGTTGATTTGATACACTTAAACATTGCAAACGATACCCCTTATAGCCTTAGCTAACACTCCCATGCCATCACATAATTACCATTTCTTTTCTGTACTGCTGCTAAGTCGCTTCAGTCGTGTCCGACTCTGTGCGACCCCATAGACGGCAGCCCACCAGGCTTCCCGTCCCTGGGATTCTCCAGGCAAGAACACTGGAGTGGGTTGCCATTTCCTTCTCCAATGCATGAAAGTGAAAAATCAAAGTGAAGTCGCTCAGTCGTGTCCGACTCTAGCGACCCCATTGACTGCAGCCTATCAGGCTCCTCTGTCCATGGGATTTCCCAGGCAAAAGTACTGGAGTGGGGTGCCATTGCCTTCTCCCTGTAGTTAGAACATTTAAGCTGCTATTCTCTTACCAACTCTCAGTGTATAATGTAGTATCATGACCATAATCACCATGCTCTATGTTAGACCCCCAGAACTTGTTGATCTTATGACCAGAAGTTTGCACCCTTTAACTGTTTTCTCCCTATTTCCTCCACCCAGACCCTGGTAACCACCACTCTACTCTCTGTTCCTCTACTGTGTTTTTAGATTCTATATTTAAGAGCAACCATGCAGTTCTTTCTTTGTCTAACTTATTTTACTTCACATTAAGTTTTCAAGATAGAACCAACATTTCTTAATTAATCATTTTGTGCACTATCTAGGGAATAATAACCTTCACTTCATAACTTTGGTGGATTTCCCCCAAAGGATGATGAGGGAAGCAGCTTTTCTGATTCATACAAGGCTAATACCTCCTGTTTCACATTTCTATTTGATTCATCAGAAACTGAATGACTGTCCAAAAAAATTGGGGGAAAGTAAACTCCTACATAATAGAGAGTTGGACTGTGAAGAAGGCTGAGCGCTGAAGAATTGACGCTTTTGAACTGTGGTGTTGGACAAGACTCTTGAGAGTCCCTTGGACTACAAGGAGATCCAACCAGTCCATTCTGAAGGAGATCAGCCCTGGGATTTCTTTGGAAGGAATGATGCTAAAGCTGAAACTCCAGTACTTTGGCCACCTCATGCGAAGAGTTGACTCATTGGAAAAGACTCTGATGCTGAGAGGGATTGGGGGCAGGAGGAGAAGGGGACGACAGAGGATGAGATGGCTGGATGGCATCACTGACTCGATGGACGTGAGTCTGAGTGAACTCCGGGAGTTGGTGATGGACAGGGAGGCCTGGCGTGCTGTGATTCATGGGGTCGCAAAGAGTCAGACACGACTGAGCGACTGATCTGATCTGATCTGAAACAGAAGGTTACATAATTAAAAAAGAAAGAAAAGAAGGAAGGAAGGAAAGGAAGAGAGGAAGGAAGGAAGTAGGGAGGGCTCTCTGTTTCCAGTGCTTTCCCCAAAGATGTTTTTCTTTTACCTTGGGCTTTCATCTATCTCTGAAGACCTTACCATTCAATCCATCTCTAGAATTTATAGATTAGCTGAGTCTGAGCCTGTGTTTGGAAAGATGGTAGGAGGAGTTCAAGCGAGAACAGGTTCTAAACAGCTGCAGGAAATTACTGAGAAAATCCACAAGCATTAATAGTAGCTACATAGATTGATTCCTATTTATTTCCTCATAAAAATCTATCCATTCTAATAGTGTTTGACTTTTCTTTGTTTTTGAGTCATTTCAGTGGGCTCTCTCCACACTAGCTCAGAGTCACTGCCAGCTCCACTGGCTGCGGACAGTCCAGGCATATCATTGCTTTCCCACAGAACTAGACTCTAGACCCTACTAGCTGAATGCATTTTGTTGTGTCTTTCTTGCTCTTTAATCAACTCTTTGCTTTGGATTCTGTTCTTTCTCTTTGTCTGTTTCCCATAAATTGAATGTTAAGGCCGTCCCCTCACCCCCTCTAACTCTGGCCTCATAAGATGATACTTCCAACTCAACTCTCATGCCAGAACGTGCTTCCAACTGCGACCAATTTTTCACCAGGGGATGAAGAGCTTCTTTGTTTGTTTCCCCATCCTCACACCACCATGCTGCTTCTATGAAAGGGAGCAGAATCTTGCCCCACGTTTGGTTTTTCTTTTTTTTTTTTTTTTGCCACACTGAAAGGCATGTGGGATCTTAGTTCCCTGAAAAGGGATTTAACCTGTGCCCCATGAAGTTTTGTTTTTTTTTTAAAAATTAATTTATTTTTTAATTGGCTCTCTAAAAGATAGTATTTGTTTTTTTTAAAGGATGTATTATGACACTGAGATCACAGACAGCTGGTAAGGAACATTTACGTGAGATTTTTATGATCAGAAAATAAAGGCAATTTCTCTGACAAGACAGGATGTGTGTATGGGTGTGTATATGTACACCAGGCTACTCATGATAGCTCATATTCAGAGATGATTATAGATGTTCAGGAAAAGAAAAGATATCTTCTGACCTGACCAGAGTCACTGGATCCCTCCAGACTGATGCTGTCAGGACTTTTAATTCTAGCTGGACAACAGATGTCCTTTCCTCCTCTTCAGAACTTCGTTCCCTGCATGATGTGCCTGGGAAACTGATTCCCAAAATATTACCTTCTCATCTGAGAGTGAAAATTGCTATCATATTGACTTCTGGACTGTTCTGCACTAATCCAGTTATAATGCACTGCAGCCTGGAGTGACTGCAGGTAAGCCTGGGACCCGCCTTTTCTGGCCCCAGAGCCTGCATATTTTAGCACTGCAAACTCTGTCAGACAGAGTTCATACCCAGGGCACCTCCCAAAACAACAGCAGCAGCAATATTGTAAAACCCTTTGGAGCAGTAAAACCCAGATGCAGAAACAAAACCCAAGTCCACCTAACCATCTCATGAAAGTGGTTTCTCTATGGAAAGCTCTGTTTTGCTTCCTACCGATACACGATCGTCCCTTCAGTTCAGTTCAGTTCAGTCCCTTAAGGGATGCATTTTAGTTATTGAGGACACGTTATTTAGTATGTGAATTTCTCTGTTCTCTTGCTGGTGTTTCCTCCTGACTGTAGGATGAGGAGTCTTTGTGTCCTTGTGCAGTAGTCTGAAGAAATGTTTTTCCCTCAGCAAGCCCAGTTGCTGTGTATGAGCAGCTTGAGCTCTTTCTGTAAAACAACCTAAATCTGTTATTTCCCTGCTGTCTAATAAATCAGAGATTCAAAACCTTAAAAAAAAAAAAAAAAAAACTACAACAGCCCTGTCCAGAACACTTCATACTCTACAGCAATTATAATTCCTGTTTCTCATATTCCATGAGTTCCCCAACTTCACTGATACACTTGAGGCAATCTGTATCTAAAAGAAAAGATGTGTGCTGTGCGCTCAGTCATGTCACATGACTCTTTGGGATCTCATGGACGGAAGCCCACCAGTCTCCTCTGTTCCTGGAATTCTCTAGGCAAGAATACTGGAATGGGTTGCCATTTCCTACTCCAGGGGATCTTCCTGACCCAGGGATCGAAGACACGTTTCCTGAATCTCCTGTATTGGCAGGCGGATTCTTTTACCACTGAGCCACCGGGAAGGCCGAAAAGAAAAGATAGGATGGTTAAAAATACCTCCAGGATGGCATTTTACCCATAGGCAAAAGGCAGGACACAGCACCAAGCTACAGAGAGATCTTAGAGAGATACAAGGAGTCTTAGCTTCACCTCTCATCACAACCTCTCTTTACAATCACACGTCTCCTCGAAAATGATGGAGACAATGAACCTTACTTCAGTTGCCTCCCTTCCTTGTTTATCTTAACCCCAAAATTCTATCCACTATGAGCTCCATAAAGCTTAACCATGTGAAGCAAGACTTTCCAGAAGGTATTGCATTACTGAGAGCTCCTAACTCAACTGCTATTTCCAGTTCATTGGAAAGACAAGGTATCAGGAAAAATTTTTGTCTCCATAGCATCTATGATGGGTCAAAAGTCCAGCAAAAACCTACCCACATTCCTTTAATCCTCTGACCTTTCTAAGGAGTTAAGAACTATTCTTGGTTGTTCTCACTTCACTCCACCCAGGGCTCATCAGTCTCAAGGGGAAGAAAGATCTAACAAATACATTCCAGTTATAGATCTAGCACAAGCTAATGCCAGTACCAGGTAATTAGTAAAACTGAAATTAGTTCATTCTTGTTTACTTGTTTACCAAGGAGTTGGCATTAGCCAGAATGATTAGGATAACATCAACATTAATCTTAATTCATGAATTATTAAAACCTTAGACTGAGTCACAGTAAATATGCAGGAATAATATTTTAATTTGGTTCTGTTTGCAATCAGTGCTGAAATGATGGAAAAGCATCTTATGATTAAGTATTGGTAATAAAGGTATCATTTTCATTATAATAACATTAAAAATAATCCCTCTAAATAAGATGAACTTTGTCAGGTTAACTAAATTAAAAGACCCATTTTTCACCAGTAACAGAAAATATTATGACTCCTGAATTCTTATTCTTGCACTAGGAGAAAAATATGTTAGAAATCATCATTCTGAACAACTAGAGACCAGATAAAATATATGCAAATATCACAGCCAATTATATACTGAAAATGATATCTTAATAGGAGACTTATGTTGTCAAATAATAGTCAGTTGCTTTTCATATCAGTATGAAAGAAACACAAGCTGCAAAGCACAGGGGAAGCAATATTTCTGATTTGTCTTCCAGTGACTGCATTATACAAGGAAATTACTAATCAGTATCTTCAATTCTTTGCCAGTGCAAAAAAGAAACTTATCACTTAAACATTCAGTTACATCCCTTGGTGCACTTTTATATGCATTTCTGTTGGGTTTATTCCATGGAGTAGAATTTCTAGGTTATAGGATGTGTGTGTGTGTGTGTGTGTGTGTGTGTTCGGTCACTCAGTCTTGTGCAACTCTTTTGTGACCCCGTGGACTGTAGTCTGCTGGGCTCCTCTGTCCATGGAATTATTCAGTAAGACTACTGGAGACAGTTGCCATTTCTTTCTCCAAGGATATGTATATGTTCATTTTAATAGAAAGTGAAAGCTTTTCAAAACCAACGTATCCGTTCATACTTTCACCAGCCATGGATGAGAGCTCCAGTAGCACCACATCCTCTTTAGTATTTTTACTTTGTACTGACAGTATTTGATTTTAGCCATTCCCTAGTGAATACTTTGTTTGAACTACTTTCTGTAAGTCTAATGGCTTTTGTATATCATTCTTTGTGAAGTTCGTGTATAAGCCTCAAGTTATTTGCCTTACCAGGGACAACAGCAAGCTGGAATGAATGGTCATTCTACATGTTTTTGACCAACGCAGCTTTAAAATTCAAAACCAGTTAAAAAACATAATAAATACTTATCATTTTCTTCCTCTTAGTTCAGTACACCTCAACTTATTATTTTAGTAGAAAAGCTGGTTTCTTTACACAATGATATATGTTCCCAGCGTATAGCTTTGGAAAATGACTTATAAGAAAACTGCTGTATGACTGAGTGATGAGCCTGGTGGACAGATGCTTAATGTTTAAAGTTATCGTGTGTTCCTAACCATTCAGTTCAGTTCAGTTCAGTCTCTCAGTCGTGTCCGACTCTTTGCGACCCCATGAATCGCAGCACGCCAGGCCTCCCTGTCCATCACCATATCCCTTAGTTCACTCAAACTCACATGTATCAAGTCTGTGATGCCATCCAGCCATCCCATCCTCTGTCGTCCCCTTCTCCTCCTGCCCCCAATCCCTCCCAGCATCAGCGTCTTTTCCAATGAGTCAACTCTTTGCATGAGGTGCCCAAAGTACTGGAGTTTCAGCTTTAGCATCATTCCCTCCAAAGAAATCCCAGGGATGAATGATCTCCTTCAGAATGGACTGGTTTGATCTCCTTGCAGTCCAAGGGACTCTCAAGAGTCTTCTCTAACACCATAGTTCAAAAGCATCAATTCTTTGGCGCTCAGCTTTCTTCACAGTCCGACTCTCACATCCATACATGACCACAGGAAAAACCATAGCCTTGACTAGACAGACCTTTGTTGGCAAAGTAATGTCTCTGCTTTTGAATATGCTATCTAGGTTGGTTATAACTTTTCTTCCAAGGAGCAAGCATCTTTTAATTTCATGGCTGCAGTCACCATCTGCAGTGATTTTGGAGCCCAAAAAAATAAAGTCTGACACTGTTTCCACTGTTTCCCCATCTATTTCCCATGAAGTGATGGGACCAGATGCCATAGTTTCATTTTCTGAATGTTGATCTTTAAGCCAACTTTTTCACTCTCCTCTTTCACCTTCATCAAGAGGCTTTTTAGTTCCTCTTCACTTTCTGCCATAAGGGTAGTGTCATCTGCATATCTGAGGTTATTGATATTTCTCCTGGCAATCTTGATTCCAGCTTGTGCTTCTTCCAACCCAGCGTTTCTCATGATGTACTCTGCATATAAGTTAAATAAGCAGGGTGACAATATACAGCCTTGACGTACTCCTTTTCCTATTTGGAACCAGTCTGTTGTTCCATGTCCAGTTCTAACTGTTGCTTCCTGACCTGCATACAAATTTCTCAAGAGGCAGATCAGGTGGTCTGGTATTCCCATCTCTTTCAGAATTTGCCATAGTTTATTGTGATCCACACAGTCAAAGGCTTTGGCATAGTCAATAAAGCAGAAATAGATGTTTTTCTGGAACTCTCTTGCTTTATCGATGATCCAGCGGATGTTGGCAATTTGATCTCTGGTTCCTCTGCCTTTTCTAAAACCAGCTTGAACATCTGGAAGTTCACGGTTCACGTATTGCTGAAGCCTGGCTTGGAGAATTTTGAGCATTACTTCACTAGCGTGTGAGATGAGTGCAATTACTGGAGGCCAAATATTAGAAAAATACAATATGGAGGCAATTCTATTTATCAGGAATGTTAGAAATATGTGGTGTGAAAATCTATTTCATAAGCTACATGAGATAGGAGATGAAAATACCAAGAATTATGCTTGCATAAATATTGATGACCTCAATAAATGACTCTTCAAGGTAAGGGTGGTTGTTGTTGTTCAGCTGCTAAGTCATGTCTGACTCTTTGCAACCCCATGAACTACAGCACTCCAGGCTTCCCTGTCCTTCACTAGCTCCTGGAGCTTGCTCAAACTCATGTCCTTTGAGTCAGTGATGCTCTCCAACCATCTCATCCTTGCTGCCCCATTCTCCTGCCCTCAATCTTTCCCAGAATCAAGGTCTCTTCCAATGAGTCACTGACAGAATAGAGTATGTACCTTGAGCATCAGAATGACAAAATGGGAGTGGTTTCTGCTAATAATAGACCTGGATCCCTGCTGAATCCAGGAAAAGGAAATTCCTTTCCTTGCATGTGATTATATATTAGGTAAATATGCCAAAATATCACTTCCAAGGGATGGCAAAATACTAGCCTCCTCAAGAATATACATTTCTCTGTCTTCCATAGGTATCCAGTCAAATGTCTTTGATTTTAGATCAGTGCATATGTTTGATAAATATAAAATGTTTTGGGTGTATTTTTTAAAAAATATTACTACACTGCACATCAAAAGTTTTGAGCAATTTGTACAGCCATTAAGAGTGTATTTTTGAACCTGTATCCCTATATGCTGATGACCACTAACATTTTGATATTTTAACATTTGCCAGTTTGGTAGATAGACAAAAAATATGTTTCCCCTGTTTAATTTTGAATTCATTAAATTATGAGTGTCATAGAACATCTTTTCCATATTTATTGGTCATTTTCATTTTTTTCTGTGGACTATCTCTTCTTATCTTTTGACTGTTGACTATTGATTTTTAAGAGTGCCATTTCAATGACAGAAATTAGTACTTGTGTAGCAATAATGTTAGCTGTATGTATTACATATTAATTTCTAGGTTTTTGAGTTTGGAGTACTATGTATGTCAGAGTTTCATGTAATAAAGCATACTGTATTTTTCTTTTAATGCCTTCTGAGAGCATATGCTTTTGCTGTGATGCATACAGAAATTGTTTGTACAGCTGTGGTTTTTTCTTTCTCCTTCAGGCAGGTTTAAACTTTTGCAACAGGATTAAGTAATCATTTTAGGCTCTACAATCATTCTACTTTATCATCTTGCCCAGATCCCATTTTTAAGATTTCCATTCAATGAATATTAACTGAGACCCAGCTATTTGCCTAGGCCTATGCTGAAATTTGGGATGAGAAAAGCCATTCACTAAACTACAGAAACTTAAATACAACTTACATTGAACCAGTAAACTTGTTCCTTATTAATTTCATGAAGAAGTTTTCTTTAGACATTTTCTTCTCACTAGCCTTGAAATATACAATTAAGCTTGCAGGAGGAGAAGGGGACAATAGAGGATGAGATGGTTGGATGGCATCACCGACTCAATGGACATGAGTTTGAGCAAGCTCTGGGAGATGGTGAAGGACAGGGAAGCCTGGCGTGCTGCAGTCCATGGGGTCACGAAGAGTTGGACACGACTGAGCAACTGAACAACATAAGATATTAATACTTATAAATATATACGTTTTTATTTTGTACTCCATTATTATTCCTAGAAGTAGCTAGATGGCTTCCTATAGCATTCTTGTTGAGTGCAGGGGAAGTGCTATCATTACTAATGTTTGGGTTAAGCTGCTGTAGCAAGACTAATTTAAAAAGAAAAAAAAAATTTTTTAAATTTCTTTTTGGCTACACTGGATCTTTGTAGCTTTGTGAAGGTTTTCTCTAGTTGCAGTGAGTGGGGGCTACACTTTGTTGCAAACGCGGTGGCTTCTCTTGTCGTGGAGCACAGCTCTAGGCACTTGGGCTCCAGAGCACAGGCTCAGTAGTTGTGGTGCGTGGGTTTAGCTGCTCTGTAGCATGTGGCTCCTCCCAGACCAGGGATCCAAACTGTGTCCCCTGCATTGGCAGGCAGATTCTTAACCACTACACCACAAGGGAAGCCCATAAGATGACTTCTTAGGCAAACGTCTTATTAGGTAAATGTCAGCATTGAGTCGCATGGCCACAGTCAACTCCAAGTGAGGCTGAGAAATTTCTTTTTTTTTTTTTAGAAATTTCATTTCTACTTGGACCATGTATATATTTGCTAAAATTCTGGTGGCTTCTAAGATTAGAAGGAATTAAGAGGTAGTGATACTAGGGACACTTGGCAGCTTTTGCCATAACCCGTTTGGGTGTAACTCAACTTTTTTTTTGCTTCTTTTACCCCATGTTGACACACCTCTTTTCCAAAGGTGAACAATGTAGAGTCCAACCCAGTTCAGCTCAAAATCTAGAATTCCTACGTGATGTGAAATTCTTTCCCTGAGTCCTGAGGAAGCGTCATCTGGTTCTATGATTGACTAACTATAGATAATTTCCCTGCCACTTCCCACAGCCCCCACGTTCCCACGAAAACACGAGATACAGTAGTGCAACAGAACAAGGACAAGTGTAATAAAAATTCCTACTTGGAAAAGAGAAGGATATAAATGACACAGAGAAGCTGGTCTCTAGCAATGCGGAAATCTTGCTGGGCAGCAATTGCAGACTCCCCTCACTGGCACTGGAGTGAGCTCCTTGATGAAATCCTGGCTCTGCCCTCTTGGAAACCCCCAATCCACTGTCCTTGTGGTCCACTGGCTTTGTCCTTTAGGAAATTCTTCTTTATCCATCATCCCTGGGACACTTCTACAGTGCACACTGGAAAGCATATTCTCTTTTCACTTTAGATGTAATGATAGACAAGGAGTTTCAGGGTTGAAATTGAATGCAGCCCAAGTTTCTCAGTTCTCTGCAGATACAGGGTTAGAATCTCAGGAGATGGTTTCTTATCAAACTTTTACACACTAGACTTGCAAGTTCCTTGGTAGTATAATTTGCTCAAAAAATAGTTGAGTTCTTGTCCATTCCAGGTACCTGTATGTGAAAGAAAGCACAGCCAAAGGCCTTATCTGTATGTAACCCCGATGATGCTATATTCTCTCCCTTGAATTAACAGCAGTTACCCTGGGTTTGGAAACCACATCCTTAATCTGATTTTGGACTGGCTCACATTCATGAAGAATCCTTAAGAGAGGGCTCTAGAGCAAGGTCCTGGGTGACAAGTTTTATCTGCTGTGATTGTTTACAGAAACAGTTGTCTTTTCCAAGTTACTAATCCCTCAGTCAATTTAGATTAAAGGCCACCTGCTGAGAATAGAGCCAAGTTATACTCCCTTTTCAGCTCTGCGTCACACTGATTAATTCTTGCCTGACTCATCTCTCTCTTAGTGCATTGCTAAAAGCTGCAAGGGACAGCCAAGGCACATTAATATTCTGCAACTTTCTGATCCCTGTTCCAGGAGATACAGAATTGATAGGCACATGATCTGCCTTCTTAGTTACCATGGGTAACAGTTTTATGTAATGTTTACCATAAAAAGGATTACTGGCTCTTCAGTCTGAAGTATCTGTTTACTCATGCTCAGCAAGTCTGTCATCAAGGAAGGGCCATGTATGTTAGAATAGTTTTACAGTGTAAAACTCCACATATGGTATCAATTTTTGTATTAATTAGAGTTGAAGCTGAACTGCTTTAAAAAGAGACTTCCATGGGTCTAAGAGAAGAACATTCTTTTTATCTATTCATCTTAAACAAGATTGTAACAGGCAAGCTCTGTCAGCAGCTACACGTGGCTTCCATCTCTGAGCCCAAGGTGGCTATTTGAGCTCTTGCTGTTTCACAGCCAGTGGGAAAGAGAATAGAAAACTGGAGGACAAAGAGCTTTCTTTTCAAGGAAGTGACTACTAACCTGCCTTCATAACTCGAAAAACTTTTGCTCACATCATTAGCCTGAATTTATTCAGATGACCTTGATACTAGGGACACAGAGAACGTGACCTGCTAAGTCACTCAGGGGGGTTTCTGTTACTAACAAGAAGAACGGAAGAATGGATAACAGACAACAATCAGTGATACAGATAACACACTAACATATTTCACAAACAAACATATTGCTTGTTTTTTTGACATCATTTTGGGGGAATTGCATATTTGTAAATATGCATATTTACAGTTTTTAGCTTCCAAGTTACAAAATTACATATTTTCAATCTACATTTCATATCTTTTGAATATTCAGGCTGTTTATCAACACCAAGTCACTAATCAATAAAATTATTTTTTATCTGTTACTTTCTGCTTTTATTTTTTTTCTCCTTCGAGTTACACATAGTTTTTTTTCAAAGCTCTCTAAACTTCTACCCTCTATTTTCTGAAATGTTCAATAAAAGCAAAACTTCTTACTAATGTGTTTGATGGTAGGAGACTATATATGCTAATGCAAAAGGTGAGTGAATACATAAAACAGCTGATGATATATGAGAGGTGTTAACAAAGGAGGAATTCTCCCTACCTTCTGAACAGGTATTGTTCATCTTAATTTGTACTTCTCACCTCTGCATGTATAACCCATCTCATCAAGAATAAAGTACTGCAAACTAGTGATGGTTTCTGGCATTCAATTTTGTTCCCTACGGACCCGCCGTCACCATTTTTGTTGTTTTATTTATTCTATTCACTCCTTGAGCTTTCCCCAATATTCCCTCCTTTCCACAAGGTTTCCATGAGCAGTTGAACAATTATGCTTATATTTCCCTTTCTCGGCACTCTTGCATGCTCTGTTCATTTTAGTTTTGTTCAGATAGTCTTTCTTTCTTCACCATATTTTGCATGTCCTGAGCCTGTGCCATCCTCTCCTCCTTCTCTTCTCATTTAGCTTAACCAGGGGCAGCAGCTCGACAACCTTGTGCTGTTTTTTTCCCCAGCACCCACACTGACCAGTGAAGGCCACTGAGCATGTGGAGTGTAAGAAGTGTAGGCAGGCAGATGCGTACTTAACCTTGAGCGAAACTGAGGTTAAAACACAAATGATTTCCCTAATATACTTAGTTCAACTAGCAGTGGTGGAATTAGGATTCCTCCCAAGAATCCTGACATCCTTTTAATTAGAGGATTAATTAAAAGACTTATCAGGACATCATCCAGTGTTCTTTAGCATTGCACTGCTATTGTAAACAACCACACTGCTTTCAGACAAAGCAAAGGAAGTCCTACAGCCTCAGTGATCTGTCAGTTACATTTGACTGTTAGGGGTGATCCACGGGAGGCTCAGGCAGGGATCTGTTTCCGCCAAGGCTAAGTAATTTACCTTCTGGGAGAAAAACCATGCCCAGAAAATTGAATGAAATTACACCCATTTCTTTTGGGTCTCACTTAAAAATTATGTTAAAAGCTAACAAGTACAAAATACATTTTAAAAAACCTATAAAACTGGAAATTTTAGGATCACAGAATATTTTAACAAACTATAGGGTACTTATAATCCTTGTTGGGAAATAGAACAAAAACTTCCATACTTTTTGTTAACTATTTTTTCATTAAAAATTGGGGAATCATTATTCTACTGCTTTTTTTCCCAACACATTCTTCTACGTTTGTGTTCATTTTAGTGCTAGACTATAGAATGATTTGTTCCTATGTATTATTTACGAAATTCCCTGAGAAATATATTGTGGTTGGCAGAAACCTCTTCTCTTAAGGAATATCATCATGGGAACATGAAGAAGAGGCTTATGTGCAAGGAGATCCAACCAGTCCATTCTGAAGGAGATCAGCCCTGGGATTTCTTTGGAGGGAATGATGCTGAAGCTGAAACTCTAGCACTTTGGCCACCTCATGCAAAGAGTTGACTCATTGGAAAAGACTCTGATGCTGGGAGGGATTGGGGGCAGGAGGAGAAGGGGACGACAGAGGATGAGATGGCTGGATGGCATCACTGACTCGATGGACGTGAGTCTGAGTGAACTCCGGGAGTTTGTGAAGGACAGGGAGGCCTGGCGTGCTGGGATTCATGGGGTCGCAAAGAGTCGGACACGACTGAGCGACTGAACTGAACTGAACTGAACTATGTGGATTCTATAGGAGTAGTTCACCATTATATAAATTTTCTGCTTTGAGTAACTGATGACCTTGCAGGGCCTAAAACATTACAAAGAAAAGAACAAAACTACAGTCTATTCAGCTATTGCCTAAAAAAAAAAAATGTTATCTTTGGTGCCTTAAATACAAGTTCACGTAAAATAATTGTTATTAAGTTGTCAAGTCACGTCCGATTCTTTACAACACCACGAACTGTAGCCAGCCAGGCTCCTCTGTCTATGGGATTTCCCAGGCAAGAATACTGGAGTGGATTGCCATTTCCTTTCTGAGGGGATCTTCCCGGACCAGGGATCCAATCTGTGTCTCCTGCACTGGCAGGTGGATTCTTTACCACCTAGCCACCAGGGAAGCCCCATGTAAAATAATACTTGACGTTATAAAAACATGATCTTTTTGAAACACTTTAATATTCAGAAGTTACGATCTCAAATAATAATTATTCTCATTCAAATCTGGGTTGAATATTATATACCGTTAGAATCCTGTTGGCTAACCTCTCTGATGACTCACTGAGAATATTATCATTATAGAAATGTTATTACTGGCTCTTCAAATACATAAAATTTACTACTCTCAAAAACCAAAGCTCAGGGTTCCTGTGGTGGCTTAGTGGTAAAATATCTGCCTGCCAATGCAGGAGACACATGTTCAATCCCTGGTCTGCGAAGATCCCAGATGGGGTGGAACAACTAAACCCGTGTGCCACAACTACTTATCCTGTGCTCTAGAGCCCGAGAGCTGCAACTAAGAAGCCTGTGTGCCTTGAACCTGTGCTCTGCAATAAGGGACGCCACTGCCGTGAGAAGGCTATGAAACTAGAGAGTAGCCACCACACACCATCGGAACTAGAGAAAAAGCCCACGCAGCAACAAAGACCCAGTACAGCCAAATATTTTTTAAAAACTCCAAAGCTCAAAAATGATCTTACTAAGTTAGGTATTTAATTGTTCAAACTATTTTATTTTTGGTTAGACCCTAAAAAACTGTCATACCCACTCCCTTGTCTCCAAAGAGTCTCACGATAGGATATTTAGCAGTGTTACTCTAATTGTGAAGATAGCAAGTGCCTTAGGCGAACCTAGTATGAGAAATTTCTTTCTGCACCTGTTTGTAAGAGGGTCAGGTTGAAACCAGCATACTCTCTTGCAAGGATTAGGAAAGAGATGAAATATTGACTAGATTTCCCCCTAGCTACAATTATATTTATTTTCTATTTTAGAAATTGGAGTCTAAGCTGAAGGACAGAAGACAGTAGGAAAATGTACTGGCTTCCCAGGTTATCAGCTTTTATCCACTATGCCAACCAACTAGAATCCTGGCTTCACTGTATATCTTTCTACCCAGTGGGGCAGTGGAGTAACAACCCCCAAAAGATGACCACATCTTGTCCTGAACCTATGAATGTATTACCTTACAAGGCAAAGGGACATTACAAATGTGATTAAATGAAAGATCTTGAGAAGGGGAGATTATCTAAGATTGTTCAAAAGGGCCCAAGAAAATATAAGGATCTTTATAAGTGAAGGAAGGAGGCAAGAAAGAGTCAGCAAAGGAGAAATGACTGATGGTCACATGGCAGAGGGCAGACAGGGAAAGAGAGATCTTTTAAGATGCTACACAGCTAGCTTTAAGGACTGAAGAAGTGATCACAAGACAAGGAATGCGGAGGTAGGCCACTAGAACCCAGAAAAGGCAAGGAAAGGAATTTTTCCCCCAAAGCCTCCAGAAGGGATGTAACTCTTTGACCCAATTTAGAATTCTCAGCTCCAGAACTGGAAGATGATATATTTATGCTGCTTTAAGCCACTACATTTGGGATAATTTGTCATAGCATCAATAGGAAATAAATATACCATGATTCAATAATATCAATTTTAAATATAGAATATCAAAGAACAGTGGAGTGAATTGCCATGCCTTTCTCCGGGGGATCTTCCTAACCTAGGGATTGACCCCAGGTCTCCTGCATTGCAGGTGGATTCTTTACCTGTATCCATATATCTTATTTTATTCTATTTTATTTATTTATTTTGGCTGTACTGGTGCAGCTTGTGGGATTTTAGTTCCCCGACCAGGGATTGAATTTACGCCCTTGGCAGTGAAAGAATGGAGTCCTAACCACTGGACGGCCAGGGAATTCCCTATCCATCTGTTAAATAATTAAATCTTGGGTATAGGGTTTCTGTGTCATGATGACAAGAATGTATAGCAAATTTAGTTAATTAATTAACAGCTCTCATTTAGTCCTTCATGTGAAACAACATGTTAAAAAAAAAAAACCAAAAAACGAGGCACTTGTCATACCATATGGTAGTATCTCAATTTAGCTTATTTCCTTAAAATTTTTCTGAAGTAACAGTGCATTTTCATTTTGCACTGTAATGACTAGGGATGTTAGGGATTCGCAGTCTTGACACTACTGACATTTTAGACTAGACAGGCCTTTGTTGGGAGAGACCTTCCTGTGCGTCCCTGACTTCTACCCTCTAGGTGCCAGTAGTGCTAGATGTCCCCCAGTGGTGACAACCAAAATGCCATCAGACATTGCCAAATGTCCCCAGCGGGGCACAATCGACACTGGTTGAAAATCACTGCCTAGGCAACTCATTACTTGGGGATAAATACCCCGTAAGTATCCACTGGAACATTCACAAGAATATTTGGCTATGCTATTAGGACATAGAATAATATGCTATTATTCTATTTTATTTATTTATTTATTTATTTTGGCTGCGCTGGTGCAGCTTGTGGGATCTTAGTTCCCTGATCAGGAAACTGGTCAGGGCTTCCCAGGTGGTGCTAGTGGTAAAGAACCCACTAGCCAATACAGAAGATATAAGAGAGGTGGGTTCGATCCCCGAGTCAGGAAGATCCCCTGGAGGAGGGCATGGCAACCCACTGCAGTATGCTTGCCTGGAAAGTCCCATGGGCAGAGGAAACTGGTGGGCTACACTGGTGTCCACTAAGAGTTGGACACGACTGAAGCGACTCAGCACACATTAGGAAATGATCAGAAAGACAATGGCTGCTGTTTCTTTGAAATTCATGTTTGTAACTAAAGGAGATGGAGAACCTCAACAAGGCAGTCTCTCGTGGACTCTCCTGGTTTTCTTCTTGCCTCACCAGGATTTTCGCATCCTCTTTGCTGCCTCTGCCTCACCTCTACATGCTGGAACATCCCAGGACTCAAGTTATCCACTCAGAGTTCTTCTTTACTGACACATACCCTAGGTCATCACATTCACTCTTAAGTCCCCAAATGTATCTATACACTGACTCACAGCATATATACATCTCCGGCCATGAATTCTCTACTGAACTAGAACAGCTACTCAACAACTTCAATTAACTGTCCAATAGGATAAGCATCTCAAAAATAAACACATTCAGCTCCTGTTTCCCCACTCAAACCTTCTCCTTCCACCTTCCCAGCTCAGTAAGTTACAGCTCCTCTGATACTCGATTTCTCTCATTTTCTCACATCCTCTATCAAATCCACCATCCTCTCATTGGATCCACATTCAGAACACATAGGAATCCAATCCTTCTTTGCCACCAGCACTATCAACTCTGTCTGGGATTAGAATCAGTGCCTCCTAACTGGCCTCTCTTTTTCTGTCTTCTCATCCTGCAGTCTCTTCTCAACTCAACAGCCAGAGTGATGCTCTGAAAATGTCAGACAAATCACGTCATTCCACTAAATCCCATCCAGAGGGAAAATGAAAATGCCACGAGTTGTATATGATCTAATCTTTCTGATTTCGCTTCCCACGCTTCTCCACCTCTCCATCACTCTAGTCACACTGACTTCCTCACAATTCTGTGAGCAAAGCAAGTAGCTTCTTATGCCTCTGCATAGAAAGGCCCCAACCAGAGATGTGCCCAAGGCTCTGTGTCAGTCACTTGTCGTGGTTCTCCATGGAACAAAACCAACAGAATAGACAGATAGATACAGATCTCGGTATCTACTTACATCTATCTATACAAAATAAGATTTATTATAAGTTATTGGCTCACGTGATTAGGAAGGCAGAGAAGTTCCACAATATGCCATCTGCAAGCTGGAGACCCAGGAAAGCCGGTGGTATAAATTTCCAGTCCGAGTCCAAAGGCCTGAGAACAGGAATTCTTATAAGTCAGCCCAAGCGCAGAAGACTGACGTCTCACCTCAAGCAGTCAGGCAGAGAGAGCCAATCCAACCTTCCCCCACCTTTGTGCTCCATTCACGCCCTCAGTAAGTGAGATGATGCCTGCCCACCTTGGGGAAGGCTGTCTGCTTTACCTAGTCCACCAATTCTAATACTAATCTCTCCAGGAAACACCTTCACAGATGCACCCAGAAATAACATCTAACCCCATAACTGGGCATCCCATAGCCCAGTCAAGATGACACATACCATTAATCCTCGCAGTTCATTTCCTCACTTATTCCAGGTCTCTGTCCAAATACTACCCTGGAGAGACCTTTCCTGTTCACTTGATCTAAAACAGAATTGCTCACCTCACAATCCCTGGCCTAGTTTTCCTTCATAAGACGACTAATCGACAGAATGTGGATTTTAGTATTTGCATCTTTCTGTTTCCACCCACCAGATAGTAGCTTCACTGAGGGAAGGTATCCTTAACTACCTACCCTCTGCTGTATTGCCAGCACTAGGCTATAGAACAGGATACAGAGAGTGAGATAGGTAAATATTCATATGTATCTATCACAGAAAGATATATATATATACACTCACACACACACACACACACACACACACACACACACACATCAGGATATACATGCCAGGATAGCCTAGCAAGTAGCAAATATATTTTAAAAGCAATATACGGTTGCACTCTGTTAGGCTCCCCTGGTAGCTCAGATGGTCAAGAATCCACCTGCAATGCAGGAGATCCAGGTTCGATCCCTGGGTCAGGAAGATCCCCTGGAAAAGGGCATGCCTCAGGATATACATGCCAGGAGAGCCTAGTAGGTAGCAAATATATTATAAAAGCAATATATGACTGTACTCCACTGAACTTCAAAATTGGAAAACAGTATAAAATACTTCCACAGCCACATCCGACCTGCTTTGAAAATCACTCAGTTGTGTCCGATCTGCTTAGAAGTACTCATTTCCAATCTAAAATAAAAGTAAGTTTTGACTGTATTTTTTAGTGTTTTCAAGATCTAGAAAATCTTTATTAAAATGAGCAAAGAGTGCCCTCTACTGTGCTACACAGATGCACGCATCTCTGAAGGGTTTTTTTTTTTTTTTTTTAATTATTTATTTCTTATTGGCTGTGCTGCATCTTCACTGCTGTGCATGTTTCTCCAGTTGTGGCTACCAGGGGCTTCTCGTGACAGGCTCTAGGCACACAGGCTTCAGTAGTTGTGGTATATGGACTCGGTTGGTCTACGACATGTGGAACCTTCCTGGACCAGGGATTGAACCTGTCCCCTGCACTGGCAGGCATTTTATCTGCTATACCACCAGGGAAGTCCCGAAGGTATCTTTTTTCCTTAATTTTTGCTTTAATCAGGCAGAACACTGTTTGAAAAGGTTTACAAATAGATAATTTTCATGTTTGATGCTATCAGTATTTCTAAACAGAAAGTAAATCTTATGCTGCTGGGGTGTAGATTTTTCCTCAATGGCTATTTACCACCTCACACTGGATTTGAGGCAACAGTAGAACATAAACAGAGTTTTTAAGTCAAAGAGATGTTTTGCTGGTTGTCAGATACCATGAAGGCTAAACAGCTACAGTTTTTGCTGCTGCTTGCATCTGAATGAACATTAAGAAGTCTCCCCAGATAGCGAAGCCAGGAGAGAACTGCATGTGATTTGCATAAGGCTCTGCTGCTGCTGCTAAGTCACTTTCAGTCTTGTCCGACTCTGTGCGATGCCATAGATGGCAGCCCACCAGGCTCCCGCGTCCCTGGGATTCTCCAGGCAAGAACACTGGAGTGGGTTGCCATTTCCTTCTCCAATGCATGAAAGTGAAAGTGAAGTCATTCAGTCGTGTCCAACTCTTAGTGACCCCATGGACTGCAGCCTACCAGGCTCCTCCATCCATGGGATTTTCCAGGCAAGAGTACAGGAGTGGGGTGCCATTGCCTTCTCCGCAGAAGGCTCTAGTAGGTATTTATCCTGGCTGCATATTGTATTCACCTGGGAGCCGTTGAAACTATTAACACCCAGATCACTTTCAGCAACAATACTCAAGTCTTCCTTGCCAGTCTGTGAGCCTTTTAGCTCTTTCTCTTGCCATGCTGAAGTGGTTTTCCACTGGGGGCAATTTGGTTTCCCTCTGCCCCCAAGGATATTTATAATGTCTGGAGACAGTTTTAATTAGTACACTGGCAGAAGGGGTAGGGGAGGAAGGGGTTATTGGTATCTGTGAAGCAGAAGCCAGTGATGCTATCGGTCATCCACCCAGGGGCACTCCCAGTGCAAGAATTATCAAAATGTCCATAGTGCCAAGACTGAGAACCCTGCCTTCGCAGCCTGTTTAGGACCTCCAGAAAAGCAGAGAAGGGATGGAAACAAACTTCTGTATTTCATACCATCTTAGTGGGAAAACACTTGGTCTTCCACTCTTAAATATGATATTGCTTGGTGGTGCTCAGTTGTGTCCTACTTTGTGACTCCGAGTACCATAGACCCATCAGGCTCCTGTCTATGGGATTCCCCAGGCAAGAATACTGGAGTGGGCTGCCATTTCCTTCTCCAGAGGATATTCCCAACCCAGGGATCAAACCCGCATCTCCTACATTCGCAGGCAGATTTTCTAGCGCTGAGCCTCCTGGGAAACCTACGTATGATGTTAGCTGTACATTTTTTTTTTTATAGATACCCTTTTTAACATCAAGGAACTTCCATTCTATACCTGATTGCCCAGTTTCATTATCAGTGATTGTTGAACTTTATCAACTACTTTTCTGCACCTATCCAGATATTCATATTTCTTTCTTTTTAGTCTGGTAATATGGAGATTAATTTTTAAATGGGTTCCTGGGATAAAACCCATTCAATGTAGAGTCAATTTGACAAATTTTAAAGATTTTTCCATCTATGTATGGAGGAATACTGGCATATAGCATTCCTTTCTTTGTTTAGCTTTGATATTAGGGTAGTATTAGCCTCATAAATGGGTCAGAAAATGTTCTCTCATCTTCTATTGTTGGGAACAGTTTGTGTAGAATTGGTATAATTGTTTTTTCAAATGCTTGATAGAAGTCACCAGTGAAGCCCAATTAGACCTAGGCCTTTTTCTACCAGAGAAGTTTTAACTATGAATTCAGTTTCTTTAATAAATGGGTCAGAAAATGTTCTTTCATCTTCTATTGTTGGGAACAGTTTGCACAAAATTGGTATAACTGCTTTTTCAAATGCTTGATAGAAGTCACCAGTGAAGCCCAATTAGACCTAGGCCTTTCTCTGCCAGAGACATTTAACTATGAATTCCATTTCTTTAATAAGTGTGTATGTGCTGCTACTGCTCCCTGGTGGCTCAGTGTAAAGAATCTGCACAGCAATGCAGGAGACTCAGGTTTGATCCCTGATCTGGGAAGATCCCTGAAGAAGAAAATGGCAACTGACTCCAGTATTCTTGTGTGGGAAATCCCATGGACAGAGACTGTCGGACTATAGTCCATGGGGTCACAGAGAGCAGGATACAACTCAGCGACTGAACAACAGTGTGTTGCTAATTAAGTTCTGTTCCTTCCTGAGTTAGTTTGTCTTCCAAAGAATTTGCCCATTTCATCACTGTCAGATTCATAAGCATAAAATTATGGTTCTTATTTTCTTTTCAGTGTCCATAGATTCTGTGGTATAACCCCTCTTTTATTCCTGATATTAGTATATATAAATATAAATTTATATTTTCCCCCATTTTCTGTAATAGTCTGTATTAATCATTTTCTTCTGTTTCCTTTAGATTTAATTCACTCAGTTTAAGGTGGAAGCTTACATCATTGAGGCCTATTGATCTAATATCAGCATTTAGTGCTATGAATTTCCTTTTAAACCCAGAGTTAGCTGTATCCCACACATTTTAATAGGCTGTATTTCAATTTTCATTGAGATAAAAATAATTTGTTTCCCTTGTGATTTTTTCATTTATCTAAACATTTGCAGATTAGAAAGCTATCTGCCTGTTATTTCTATTTTAATTCCATTGTGATTAGAGAACACAGTTTGTATGATTTCAATACTTAACATCTGTTGAAATTTGTTGTATGGTCCAGAATATTTTCTCTCTTGGCAAAGAATTTAAGTGCCCTTAAAAACCAATTACATGTACTGCCGTTATTGGTGGGGGCTTCCCTGGTGGCTCAGATGGTAAAGAATCCACCCGCAATGCAGGAGACTTGGGTTCAATCCCTGGATTGGGAAGATCTCCTGGAGGAAAGCCTGCCCACCTACTCCAGTGTTCTTGCCTGGAGAATCCCCATGGACAAAGGAGCCTGGCAGGCTACAAAGAGTTGGACACAACAAGCGACTAAGCACTTTATTGGTGAAGTGTTCACTACACATCAATTAGGTTAAAGTGGCTGAGAAAGCTGTTCAAAATCTCTAGGTCCTTACTGATTTTCTTATTCTATCAGTTCTTGAGAGATTATCTCCCCATTACAATGGAATTCCATGTTTTAGTCTATTATTCTCACATTTAAATTTTTGAACCATATGGAATTTATCCAGGCATATACAATAAAATGTGGATCCAACCTTTTCTTTTATCACTGAAGTATTTCATTATTAATATTTTAGGTAGTACAATAAGGATGGTATTTAGGAGAGACTGTTTTAGAAAATATATAAAATACATAACATACTTTTAAAATATCTAAAGTGAAAGTGTAAGTGAAGTCACTCAGTTGTGTCCGACTCTTTGCGACCCCATGGACTGCAGCCTGCCAGGCTCCTCTGTCCATGGGATTTTCCAGGTAAGAGTACTGGAGTGGGCTGCCATTCCCTTCTCCAGGGTATCTTCCCAGCCCAGGGATCGAACCCAGGTCTCCCGCATTGTAGGCAGATGCTTTTACCCTCTGAGCTACCAGGGAAGTCACAATATCAAACATGTATTTAAAATATCTAACATGTATCTAAAACTAAAAAGGGAGAAATCATAATGGGAAAAAACATCTAAAGATAGAGCAAGAAAAAACATTTTGAAAATACAGTTTTTAAACTACAAGATGCGCTTCCTTACATGCAATGAATACGAACATTCTTTTCTTCCTTTTGACTAGAATTTAATCTCTCTGAGTCATCTGTCCAGCACAGAAACTATTTTGAAGCCAATTCTAGGACAATCTTGCAAAACAAACAAACAGTGCTCAAACACAAAACAATAGTTCACTTTACATAGGTTCTTTGTTTCCTGGTCTTCTGTTCAAAGTTAATGCCATGATCCAATTCCTTATTTGAAATTCTTGAGCATGCTACTTCAGAAGAAGTAGTAAATAAGAAATACTTATTTCTGACTAGTACTCGACTTTCCTGGATTCATTAATGTTCTTTCACACAAAGACCAGTTTGCTATATTTTTTGAAGCTAAGAAAGGTCTGTAAAGCACTAGCTGACAGCTAAATTTGTTAGTTTTTCATCCCAAACATCTTTGAGGAAAATCAGAGACAATAAAGCAATCTAACCTTTCATATTAAACATTAGTAAGCAATAGCTCCATTCTAGAAAAATAGAAAATAATTCATGTGACTTTTATATTTATTAATTCGGCTGTATGAAAGTGCATTTCAAATCCAAAAGACTAATTTCCATATGTGTTTACGTATAATAGGAGTTTTAAGGCTACACGATATCACAGAACGACGGCCCCGCTATAATCCACCAAATGTTCTTTTTAGAAGTAGCCTGGTTCCCCTGCCCTAGGCTGACTTCACACGTGTTGCAGGCGTTTCTTCCAGCCATATCACTTTTGGGTGTGAAATGCAAAAAGGAATTCCCTAGCTCACCTTTTTCAGGCAATTTTTACAGATCCTCTTTATCCCCACTGTCCACCAACAGCCCTTCAATTGACTGACGCAGGACTGATGATACAGCAGCTGTTTTTGCTGGTACTTTCTGTGACCGCCCCAGGGTTTTGTCCTTCCCTCAGGGCTTGTGTTGATGGCACACCTGCCGCCGAGTGCTTGCGTTTGGGATTTGAGAAAGTCATGTTTTCACAGCGCAGGTTTAAACAGCTCGGTCTGTTAAGGTGAATGTTTTGTAGCCCAGGACAGGAGAGAACCCTGAGGTATCTCCCTACTTTTTTAGGCTTCAGACCCATTGTATAGAGCAAGCTCCCACTTCCGGAAGCAAACCAAGATCTAAGCCTGTAAATGCCTCACAGCTTACGAAATCAAAACCTAAGGACAACCAATCACAATCAACTAGGGTTCAAGCTGTAGCCAATCAGCAGTAATTTCCTTGCTTTCTTGCCACCTTTTCTCCGTGAAAATCTCTCCCCAGTGCTCGGTTTGGCACTGCTGAATCCAAGAAGGATTTTGCGCAAAAAAATATTCTTAAAATGGTTAATACGCTTCTATTTATCTTTTAACAAGGCCCGGGTTTCATTTACACTATGATATTAACTTTGTAGCTATGGAAAAGTTTAATTCTAACTACTTAATGAGTTTTTAAAAATTAAATTCATATTTATATATAAAAGTATTTTAATCTTAAAAGTTGACCGTGTAATTAACTCACACATCACACTTGAATAAAATGTCACAACATGTCACCTTTTAAAAGATATGTATTTTAATAATAAAGACAGTATTAGTGAAGCCTTTTTTGTATGTATCTTTTGTGATGTTAAACAGGTACTGTCAAATATATGGATGTATATAAAAGTGGGTTAAGAATATAAATCATTTGTCAAGAAAGAGCTGTGCTTTCAAAGGCTTCTTAAAAGGCCAAAAAGGTAAAGTTTCTCTTAGGAAATGATGCTTAGGAGTTAATACTTATCACAGTTACATCTGCTAAAGAAGGAAAATAACAAACTTTTAAAACCATCTTAACAGAAATCTTACTGCAAATAGGTGATTCTTTTCAACACAATACATAGAAAGAAGAATAACCTCAAAGGCAGGTATAACTTTCTTCCATGGTATATTAAAAGTAGGAGTTTGGCTAATGGCTCCTGAATTGTAAAAGTTGCTGACAAACTCCCCTAGATTGTGTATAGTTTTTCCCCTTTAAAAAGTCATATATAAAGATATGTCAGCATCCAGCAGAGCTAATATTGGTCCATAAGAAAAGTTATAAAAATATTAACATAAGAAAATTCCAGTTTAAAAGAAATTTCAAACCAATTCTAAGCACGGAAAAATAGCCATATGGCTGAGGTTAATTTTCTAAAGTTAAACAAGCTCCTCCTTCCCCCCTGGGACAGCTGCCCCATTATATTTGTTTTTTTCCTACAAAAATCAGTTTACCACCTGCTGGAATCCCAGCCCAGGAACCAGCCTGTGAAAGTAAGTGGCTCATGACCCTGTTTTATGATGACAATTGGCGTCCTCTTGTCTCTTCCAGAAGGGTCGGTCTCAAGGTATATTTTGGCTAAAAAAGAGTTTAAAAAACAAATAAATTTGGTTAGTTTCAACTAAAGTAAAATAACTAAAGAATGAAAAGCCTTCCAATAAAAGTAATAAATCAAATTTTCATTGGCCCAAAGTAGCCAATGCTACTCCATTTGGACAATTCCTTATTATTTTCTCACATCTGGAATGTGCATGTCTCATTATTGCCTGAAAAAAATTCCAAACTTTATGGAATTATCCTTATAGCATAATTATTCTTTACTTTGCAATAATGCAAAAAACAACAACAACAAAGTACTGCCAGAAAGAACAGCATTCCTCAAAAGGAATTTATAAAAATCTAGATTATCAGAGTTATGGAGCTTTTACTATTCCCATAATTTTAAAAAATGAATTTAAAAGTCTAAGAATAAATTGATATAATTATATCCTAAATTAGATAACAAAACATAATTTTCTTATTCCTATTCTGAAATTCTTCAGTTTTAAAAAAATTCCACTACTCTTTAGTTCTGAAGATGAAAGCTAAGATTCTTCTGATTCTTCTTGGTTTTGATACATGGTTTTGGAGGATGTGGTGCAAAGAGAAATCAGGAACTTGGTAACAACTGTTCAGAATTATGTCCTAATTACCCGTGGGATCCAGCTTACCAGACTTCAGAGATTCTGATTTCTCAACTTCATTGGCATCTTTTCCAATCCAAAT